>NC_053429.1:41723220-42023220 GCF_007990345.1 Gossypium hirsutum
AAGAAAATACACACATGACTTACATTCTTCTCATGACAACCATTCGGCTAAACAACATATAAGTCACCACACCTTTAATTTATAACACTATCAACACATATTACATATACATTGCTTACGTTTATAAAATAGCCATTCGGATAACTTGCACACATTTATATTTTAGCCATTTTCGCCTCACCACCTATATATTTATCTTGTACATCAATTCAGCAATAGGTTATAAGCAACTCAATTAGTTCCATCAATGTTTACAACAAAATCACAGATTCACTACAAGCTGTTTTCTTGAGCAACAATCATTAAATTATTTGTAACTGGAGCTACGAAACTCCAAATGAAGTTCCATAAATTTTCCCCGAAAATAGACTCATATATCTCCTACCCATAAAATTTTCAGGATTTTTTATTTGGCCAATCAAAACCAGAATTTTCTTAAAGTTTCCCCTATTTCACTGTTGACTATACTGACCACTCTTCACTACGAATCAAATTTCTCATTGTACAGATTTCAAAATATATTATTGTTTATTTAATTTGAAACTAGACTTATTAAGGAGTCTAAGGATATAAATTTTATCTTATAAAAATTTTTGTACTATTTATAATGATTTTCTAAAAACAGAACAGGGGATTTCAGATTCATTCTGACACTGTCACACACAATTTTAAATATCTCTCTATAGGAAATTCCTTTGCTTGCACTATTTATTTTATAAGAAACTAGACTCATTTATCTTTGATTACATATTTTATTCAGTCTCTAATTCCACTCCAACAATTTATGGTGATTTTCAAAAATCACACTACTGCTGCTGTCCTAAGCAGATTATTACAATTTGCTCTTAAATTTCCAAGTCCAAACACTTAAAAACTTACCATTTGAGTTTAAAACATATCATCATATATAAGTACTTCTTATTATCACATACAAATCATAATTTAAATATCACTTTTCTAATAACCAATCAGCTAAGTCTCATAGAAGTAACTTATTCCTTATCATTTTACTATAGGTAATTACACCAATTCATAGTCCCATCTTTACTCGTATTCCATATCATTCTTCATTATAACTAAACTTATATGCTAGAAACTTATTTATTTCAATATGTAATTCGAGTAGAACCAGTAGGTCACATTTTATTTATTATGTTCATATAAATATATATCATCGTTTATCAAATCTTAAGCTAAGTTCCATTACTCAAAGACTTACCTCGGATATTTTGAACAGTTGCGGATAGGCTACTCGATTGCTTTTTCCTTTCCCTTATCTGATTTAGACCCTCTTTGCTCTTGAGCTTAATTAAAACAAATAGATTTATTTAATGACTTATTCAACTTTACTAAATACAAATATCACTTTTTTTTAAAAAACAATATTCAAACATTATATCCAATGAACCACAACTATTGAGTATTTAACTTATAATCGGACATATGATATTACCCGTATGTCATAAGCTGATTACCGAACCTATTACTTCAATTCATGTACATATCGAATGGAGTAATCCTTACTTGAACTATTAGTCAACCTTATCAATTGGACAAATATACTATATATATCAATATATGTGCATAGATACCATGTTACCGAAAATTATTTTCTAGCTTAGTTGCCGAACCAATATACAAAACCCATATGCTAAACAACTCGTCAATGTTACCTATATATATATCAAATTCATTTCTCATCCATTCGACTAGCTAAGTTAATATCACGACACACTATCATATAATCCTTACGACCACAAAGCATGCTCATTATTTATTATTTCCAAACCAATTTATAAGCTAATTTATACAATCAAAACAAGTCTATAATAAACCACAACCTAATCATATCCACCAATCACATTTACTTTACTTAAACCGAATAAGCAAGCACATTTAGTCCTTGGCCGAATATCACTAAACACAAGTCAACAATAGTCTTAATATTTATCACCCTATATATATTATTTGCAAAAGAAAAGAAAAATGGATTAATCATACATATATACTACAAAAGCCAAATACAGAAATTTAACCTATGCATAACATTACTTACATTTCAAATACTCAAATTATTCAAAATCAAACTCTTAAAAGTTATGCACAAAGCTGAATCCCTAATATGAACAAACCTCAAATTCATTCATTTCAAACATCCACACGGTATTTGTTCAAGTCATTAAGTAAATTTATGTTCGGCTATAGTACTCATGAGTATTAAAAATTTATAACTTAACTAACTCCAATCTTTCTCTTCAACAATTCTTCATAAAACATAAAGACTATAATCCAATCTCCTCCTTTAATAACCAAAACCGAATGCTCAAATCATCACTGAATTTCAAAATTTTGACATGGGCTATGTATGAAACTATCTAATTAACTTAAATCAAGCTTAAAATTTCAAAAACTAACATAATTTACTAACCTTCCCCAAGCTTAAAGTGACCGAAAATCTTGCCCCTTTTTCTTTCTTCAATTCGGCCAAGAAGAACCAAAAAAATGAAGCTTTGTTTTCATCACCTCTTTTTCTATTATTTTTTTATAAACATTAATACTATACAATATAAAGCCACTTCACTCATAAACAATACATATATTCTAAATAAAACCACATCATGGCCGGCCATTACCCACAAAAATAGATATTTGACATGGAAGTCCATCTTTTTGTATTTATGCATTAATAGGCCACTTTAAAATTAACCTAACATATTTCACAATTGTCTCACCTAAGTCCTATTTAATAAATTTCACATACAAATGACAAAATTAAAGCATGAAACTTTCACACTTGCATGTACACATACTATAAGCATAGAATATAACAATTAATTATTTTTTTATGACTTGGTTTTGTGGTCCCGAAACCACTTTCCGACTAGGGTCAAATTAGGCCTGTCATATGGTTCCTCAGTAGGAGACAAAATAATTAGTGGTGGATGGTTATTTGGGACTATGGTGATCATGCGAAAATGGGATATATATAGGTGTGAGGAGGATTATTCTGGAGATAGAATTCTCCTCATTTTTGTTTGTTTTTATTCTCTTTTGTATCATATTCTATAGATTTAAAGTAGAAAAAGTTGAGGAAAGCTCTGCTAGAGGCAGAAATTGGGAGGTTTGAGACTAGGAAGTAGAGAATCCAGTGAACTGGTAAGCCTTTTTGTCTTATTGTATTCGTAGGTTTGAGAAAGAGAAGTAAGGATTTCTAAAATCTCTAAGAAGATTTTTTATGATACTGAATTTTGGGTTTTTAAGTTCGAATACCCTCGATTTAATTGGTATATGGGTTGTCATGCTTAGCTGCCAGGATGAAGGAGACATTGGCATTTAGAAACACTAAGTTGGCGAGGACGAAGGATAGGCGGTGAGTTTCTGTACTCTAGCTTTGGGTGTCTGTTGGTTGTTTTGTTGGTGTATGTTCTGTGTGACTATTTGCTCTGAGTTCTAGGTTGTATATGATTACAATAAATGATTAAGTCATGCATGTATAAGGCTGAGTGGATACAGGAAGGTTTGCTTGTATGCTCTATCTGTTAGAACTGTGTAACAATGCATTACATGTGTTGTACTCTTTGTTTTAATAGTGTATGTAACGTTATGCGTGATATGAATGTTTATAAAATGCAGAGTAAGGAGGGAGTTACCTTGGCAGGTTAGTTGTAGAAAGGAAAATTGGCGAAATGAAGGAATGTGCAAATTGAAAGAGGATTTGAGGAAGTCTAGTGGCATCATGGAATGGTTATCTACTGGCTCCTTGAAGCGACATTGTGCAAATGGTATACAGGCTCTTTAGAGTGACATTGTAAGATGGACACTGTGTAAATACTATACAAGCTCTTCAGAGTGAAATCATGTAAACGGTATATAGGCTCTACAAAGCGATACTTCAAAAGGGGTTTATTGGCTTTTAAGAGTCAAAAGTCCATGTTTAGCCATGGCATGATCGAGTGGTGAACACATACACCTTATTGAAAAAATGGAATCCGCTAAGACAGTGAACCAGAAAGCCTGTGAAGGCATAAAAAGGAAAGTCATTGTATGACTCGCGTTGCGAAGAGTCTAACATGATCATTGTGTGTTTGAGAATGCTGGAAATCGTGCTAATAAGAGGATCCGCCAAAATGTGAAGGTAAGAGGAACTAGTAGAAACATTTTAAATGTGAGCATATGTGAAAGGAGGAGGTATTTCCTTCAAAGTATTTGTAATTAAGTATTCGCCATTAAGAGTCTGCCAGAGATGACATATAAACCATCATTGGCTATGAGGTAACAAAATGGTTCTTCAGGTTTTAAATTCTAAGTGGTTATGGATAAAAAGGTTGCCAGAAAAGTGGAAAGTTTGCCAAAAGCTATCTTAAGAAGAAAGTCTGCTAAGAACTATTTCAGGTGGAATGTCCATTAGGGAATACCAGAGTAAGAGAATTTCCGTTGGGACTATTTAACGTTAAGTAGTCTATTAGAGACTAGCTTATAAAAAAGAAAGCCGCCTAATTTGATTTAGCGAGGGGTAGTCCGTTGGGAATTAACGGTGGTTGGGGAGTCTATTAGGACTATCTGGTTGAGGAAATGTCCATTTGCACTACCAGATAGGGGACAAGTCTAGTGGGAATATATTACAAGTATGGTTTCGCGAGAAAAAGTGGAACTTAAGCTATCCACCAAAACTTGTATTTTGAAAGACACGTGCGAGTATGTAAGTAAATGAGATTTCGTTTAGAAGGGTTTATGCACAGAAAAGTTTTAAAAAGGTAATGTCGAGGAAACATAGTAATGCAGTATTGAGTCCAATGTGGAATGAATAGGTTAGGATAAGAATTCGCCATTGTGGCAAGATATCTGCAAGTCTGCCAAAGGTAGTTTGCCAATCCACATACTTGCCTACATGGTTATCTTTTACTGAGTCAAACCAGCAAAGTAAATAAAATTCTGAAGATAAAGCTAGACAATGTTAAGTCTCAAACTGGGTGTTAGAAAGAGGATAGTTTCACCTAAATCAGCTGACGTGTTAGCCAATGATTCATTCAGAAAAAACATATGGGCCCTGTCTGTTCTAGTCAAACTACAGGATCCCTTATGATATACAAAGAGTTTAATTATGTGCATTAGTTATTTCTTGAACTTCAAAGTCACTTGCAAACACTTTTGTATAAATTTTCACTAATTTTTTTTAACTTACATGTATTTTACCTTAAACTTGAGGATCGTGTGGAGGGACTAAGCCAGCACCGCCAAGCTCACGTGAATGGTGTCATAGCTATATCATGCATACAGAGGGGACCCTTAAAGGCTACACCTCGGGGTGCAAATAAGTGAACTTTTATTATAATTTTAAATTCCAAGTTGCTAATATGTATATATATACTTATACATTCTCAATAAGGAAAAGTAATTATAAGAACCTTAGTAATTGCAGAAAGTTTATTTGTAGTTAAATTTCGAAACCTAATGATAATTAATGAAATTAGAGAAAAAGTTATGTGATAAAAATGAATAAATTTTGGCAATTATTTAAGTTGTGAATAAATCAAGTTAGAATTGTTGTTAAGTAACTCAGATTAATTGTGACATTTGGTACCTAGACCCGACGATTGGGTTGGGTAAAGGGTGTTTCAAAAATGCTCTACACTATACTTCGTTTGAAGCACCCAAACTACTTATATGATTGGTATCATAGGCCAAATGATCTTAGAGGCCAAATGGTCTTGGAGGTCTCTATGTCCATCATAGAGCATTTTGGAGAACTTGAATTTTGGGGGAACATGGTGGCGAAATATCTCAATAGCTAAAGGCTTCTTGGTATATTTTATTAGTTAGCTAAATGATGTTGATTTCTTATACTTTTACATTTATTTCCTTAATTGTTTTATTTTCTCGATGAATATATCCTCATTCAACTGTTAGCTTTGATTAATGTTGTCGGGATCAATTGCACTTCTAGTACTATGTTGTTGCTTGCCACTAAAAGAAATTTTGTTTATTTTGGCATTTTTTATATTTTCTTAGTTAGCCAATTAATTTTGATTTCTTATACTTTTACATTTCTTTCCTTAACTGTTGTATTTTCTCCATGAATATATCCTTATTCAACTGCTAGCTTTGGTTAATGTTGTTAAGATTAGTTGCACTTCTCGTACCATATTGTTGCTTGTCACTACAAGAAATTCAGTTTAGAGTGGGATTTTTTTATATTTTCTTAGTTAGCCAAATGATTCTGATTTAATATACTTTTACATTTCTTTCCTTAATTGTTGCATTTTCGCCATGAATATATCCTCATTCAACCGCTAGCTTTGATTAATGTTGTTAGGATCAGTTGCACTTCTGGTACCATGTTGTTGCTTGCCACTACAAGAAATTCTATTTATAGTGGCATTGTTTTTCACCTTTAGTGACATTTCTGAATGCTGCAAAATAGATAATGACATAATGAAAAACTCTGCGAAAAATCAGCAAAACTTGCGATGTTTATGTCAAGAAGCGTTGCTAAATTAGTGATGTTTTATACATATTTAGCAATGTTTCACAAGTAACATTGTATATAATTTTTAGCGACGTTTTTCTAGCTAAGCACTACGAAATCTGCATAAAATACTTCCAGTATCTTTTATCATTTAGAAGCGCTTTGGGGAAGCTGCCGCTAATTGTCCATATTTTGCGACATTTTATTTGCTAAATGTCACTAAAGGGTTATATTATACAGTGTTTATGTGCCTAAAACACGGCTAGTTTGTTTGCATTTAACGACATTCCTCCTTGAAACGTTGCGATATGACTGCAGAAGTAATTTTATTGCTATTTTTGTTATCATATTTTTTCAATTCCTAAAATACTTTCACATATACATTTAAGCAAGAAAAAGATATAGATTTTCAACAATTCACACAGTACAAATTCATGTAAGCAAAAATATAAACATAGTTTAACAATTAATTAGTAACAAAGAAAAATTAAATGCATATCATTAACAAAATATCGATAAAAGTTAACATATGATGTTGGAGGTTGAGCTCTAATGCCAACTGCACTTGCAACTGACATTGTGCATTTTGTGGCTTAAAGTATCGCACTCAGTTCTTGAAGAAGAGAGTTTTGTGCTTGTATTTCTTCAATCTTTGTCATATCTTTTGCGTTTTCGATGACAGCATACTCTTGTCCTAATCTTGACGACCACATCTAACTCTTATCCATAATCCAATTGACAAAGTTTCCCAATTGGCAAAGTTTCATCTAAACATTTATAATAATTAATTTTTATTCTTGAACGAAATAGATATGACATATATAGATAAACTCAATAGTATAGTGGTTAAAATATTATTCCTATAAAAGGTTATGAAAAAATGTAAAATTGTAATTTTATATTTGTATAAGTGTATCCTTTTATTATTAAATTGAATCCAATTTGATATAAGATATTTCAAGATTGATCTAGATTATTATTTAATAAATAAAAATTATTTTTATTTTTACTTTTGCTAACGTATTAAAATTAAATAATTTTATATTTTTAATCATTATTTCAATATTACTACGTATTTCTATTATAATAGGATTGCTAAAATTAAAAGTAAATGTTAATTAATTTTTGAATAATTCAAAGCAAGCTTTGAACCTGTGTTTTTACCGTAAATGGTAGAGAAGAGAAAAGCATGTATTGATGGTAAGATTTTAGCTTAATTAGGTGATTCAATTAAGTCAAATAATGTTATTCAATTTAAGTGGATAAGAGTTTTACTTTGAATAGAAGTTAAATTCTATTTACACATTCAGTTACTTGTTCGACGGATTAAAAGTTGATCATCATAAATTGATCATTCTTTTGCCTAACAAAATACAAATTAAAAAAATTATAGCCGCTGTTGCTTAAGATTTGTGTAATTAAGAAAAAAGTCAAGAGAGGGAAATTAATTTATTGAGTGTTCTTCATGTTCTTGGTCAAGTTTAATGCCCAACTCTAATTCCACGTCAGATATTTCTTAAACTTATGAATATAATATTATTCTAAAAATTCTAAAATAATTGTTTATACAATTTTACATAATAGTTAAATACAAAAATAATTTTACTATCCTAATTGCTGAATATGCAAAGTTCTCATGGTTGATTCCAATCGAAGGTAGCATAGTCATGAATTTAAGGATTTCAAGAAGTTTGTTTCCATCCGCAAAGTGAAAACCTTTTTCCTTCTTTCATTATTAATAATTGTTGTTTATTTGATGAGATTACTTTATTTTTACATTTCTTGTTTGTTAGATTAAAATAGGAATGAATTGAAGTTTAATTATTTTTTTTTTGTAATTCTTTTAATGGATGGAATCAGGATTTCGCAAATCACATACATTATTGTTCATTTACTTATTGAAACTGCAAAAAGTATATATTATTGTTTCATAATTTATTATACGATGCATATCATCAGATTATGCCCAGTGTATTTTATAGGCGTTAAAGTTTTTGCTTTTTAAAGTTAAAAATTTTAATATATAATTTGTTATATTAAAAATTAATTAAATTATAATAATGAAAATCTATATTTTTATTCAATATATATTTTAATGTCCAAAGACAACATGTATATTTGATGAAAATGATTTATTTGTCTATTAAAGTTATTAGCATTTATTTATGATAAATATATTATAGTATCTACACAAATGAGAACTAGGATATACATGAATTGTTTGCATATTTGAATTCAATATTTGAGCATTAATATATTGCTTTGCTTTTATATATTATTTTGTAGCTATTTCTCTTCATTTGCAAGCTTCATCTATTACTTTATTTAATAGGTTAAACGTCTCTTAATGAAGTGAACAAGTCAAGTTTCATTTAGGTGTTTGGATCTTGACTTGGCACAATTAGAAGATAAATCCACTGTTATTATTGATTCAAGCAGCGAGGAAGAGATGTTATACCATATACAATGGCAACGATCAAACAGGTTGAGCCTTATGTTTTTGCGAATAACTATTGCCAACAAAATTAAGATCTCAATTCCACAAACTGAAAGAATGAAAGAATATTTTATGTTTCTTAATGACACAATTCACGATCATGAAGTATAATAGACCGAGAGGAATGTAAGAATATATCTCGTGACTAATATTGTTGCAAGGCTAAAGACCTTGGGGATGATGGTGAATAATTCCTTTTTAGTAAAGTTCATCTTGAACTTACTACCTTCGAATTATAGGTCATCTCAAATTAACTAAAACACTATAAAAGATAAGTGAGATGCCAATGAATTGGCTAGTAAGCTCATTCAAGAGGAAGCAAGATTAAAGAGTTAAGAAAATAATTCCATCAACCTTGTGGGTCAAGGAGCCGGTAAAAGACTAGAGGCAAAAAACAATTTGTCTAAAAAGAAGAAAAACTCACCTATCAATGTTTCTAATGTTGAGAAAAAGGAATGAATGGCAGATAAGTGTCACTTCTGTAACAAAGTAGGACACTATAAAAAAGATGCCCAAAAATGTAAAGCTTGGTTAAAAAAGAAAGATAAATTTTATGTTTCTGTATGTTTTGAATCAAACTTAACTGAAGTTCCTAATAATACTAGTTTGATTCTGGTGCTGTTACGTATGTGTCCAACATGATGCAAGGATTCCTTTCGATCCAAATCGCAAACTCAACTCAATATTTCCTATATATGAGAAACCTTATGAAGGCTCCGATTGAAGGCATAGAGACATATCATTAGGTCTTGGATACTATTTCAAACTTTTTCTGCACCTTTAGTTTCTAGGAACCTTTTATCTATCTCAAAACTTGATGTTTTTGCTTTAATGTTAAGTTTGGGCATAGTTGTTTCAGTTTATTTAAGAACAATATTGTTTTAGGTTCAGGAAACCTTATTGATGGTTTATATAAACTGAAACTTAATAATGTCTTTTCAAAATCCTTACTTATTGATCATATCAATGTTGCAATTAAGTGTAGCATGCTGAATGAAAATTCTGCATACTTGTGGCATAAACGTTTGAGTCGTGTATCTAAAAAATGGTTAAAAGGATTAATGAAGAATGAGATTCTATCGAATCTAGATTTTATTGATCTTGGTGTATGTGTGGATTGTGTTAAAGGAAAGAAAACCAAATAGCCTAAGATAGACTCCATAAGAAGTACCCAACCTTTTGATATAATACATACTGATATATGTGAATTTTTTTTGTCTCATCTTTTATAGGAGAAAAGTATTTTATCATCTTTATTGATGATTTTTTATGGTATTGTTATATATATTTGCTTGATGAAAAATCTCAATTAGTAAATTCCCTTAAGATATACATTAATGAGGTTAAAAGACAATTAGATAGAAAAGTGAAAATAGTAAGATCTGATAGAGGTGGTGAATTTTATGAAAAATTTACTAAACCAGGACAATGTCCAGGTGCATTTACTAAATTCTTCAAAAGTTGTGGCATATGTGCACAGTCTACCATACTAGACACACCTCAAAAAATGATATTGCAGAAAGGCGTAATCATACTTTATTTGATATGGTTAGGAGTATGGTAACTAACTCATTATTACCTATATCATTGTGGATGCATGCACTCAAAATCATTGAATATTTATTAAATAGGGTTTTTTAGTAAAACAATTTCAAAATCTCCTTTTGAGTTATGATGATAGCGAAAAAATATCATAAATTTTGTCCAAGTCACGGATTTAACTAAGGGTGTAACACCTTTCACTCGTATTCAACGTCGGAATAGGGTTACGGAGCATTACTGAACTTAATATATAATTAAACATACATTTTCAAAATTCAAATAAACATCATTCAAAATCATTCACATTGTCTTTAACGAGCCTACGTGTAATACCCTGATTTTGGGTCTAGTCGGAACAGTGGTTTCAAGACCACAAATCTGACGTTGAAAATTTTATTTTTTATTATATTTTTATGGTCTACGATTTCACGGAATAATTTTTTGAAAATTTCGTTAAAAAATTTTGACGTTCGGGCACTTAATTTAGTCAAAAGGACTAAATCGTAAAAAGTGCAAAAGTTGAGTTCTACTTACTAGAGGTGTCCAATTGTTATGAAATTTTAAATTGAGGGTATTTAAATGGTAATTAGACCATTGGTTAATTTTTGGACAAAAATAGACATGAAATGGGTGTAATAAAATATTTTTAAGTTAGGGGTATTTTTGTAAACTAATAATTAAAAGAATTAAAAAGGGAAATAAGCCAAATTAGCTATCATCTTCTTCATTCAACTATTTCTACCAGCAGCAGCCATGGCTAAGGTTTTTTCAAACTCCCAAGCTCGATTGTAAGTGCTCCCTAGCCCTGTTTTTAAAGTTCTTTACATTTTTGAAATCCCGGTAACTTGGTTAAGCTTATTCTAGCAATAATTTAACCTAGGGTTTATATTTAGAAAAATACCCATAGGTGAAATGTGTTTATTTTGATGTTTTATGATAGAATAGGAAGCTTGAAATTGTGTTAAACAACTTTTACTAAGCGATTTTACGTGAAAACGAGTAAAACGACATAATCAGTAAAAATACCTAATGTTCATAAGTACATGTTAGAGTGCGAATTTGATGTTGCTATAGAAGGAAAAAATGATCAGTATGTCATAAAACATAAGGAAATAGGATGAAATTTAATTTACGAGCCTAGGGGTAAAAATGTAATTTTGACAAAGTTTAGGGGAAAAATTATAATTTTGCCAAAATATGATTTTGGGTTAATTTGAATAATGTGAGTCCTAATCAGGCTATATTTGAAATGATAGAGCAAGGAAAAATTGAAATTTAGGCTAAAATCAAAAAATATCAAGTTGTGGACAAAATGGTAAGGATGACCATTTTCGCATACGAGGTAAGTTCATATGATTTTTAATAATGCAATGTGTAATTTAATGTTATTGCCTTGATATTAAATGAGATCTAAGTTTATGTGTAAATGTAGTAACATAATTGTCATTTTAAGTAATTTAATGTTATTTATATGATATGATGATTATTATCATGAAATATTATGCTTTGTGGATTATTATTTAGTAATATGCAAATTATGTGAGCTACTTGATAAATATGAAATGCTATCAAGTATCGGTTCCGACATTCCATGGAAGACGGCAAAGATGTGTGATTGAGGAAAATCCCATTTGAACCTTGAGAATAGATTAGGATACAAGTGACATGTCACTAGGATATTTGAGTTCCGAGCTCGTTGAGTTGAGTCCAAGTTCGTGAGATGTAACTAGGCATCCGAACTCGTTGAGTTGAGTCTGAGTTCACTTATGGATGTGCACACCCAAGCTCGTTGAGTTGAGTTCGAGTTCAGTTATGGGTGGGTTACATGGTAGCTTGGCTACACATATATTCCGCAGGCTATTGAGTTTGTCTAGCTATGGGCATGGCATTTATGTGCATGCATTTCGTGTATCTGATTATATTCAAAGTGTTCAACAGGTAATTTGGCGAACTATTCGTTGATGATCCCAATGAGATAAGCCATTGGTGAGTATTTCTTTGAGTTTTGTTACAAGTTGTACAGGTATGTACACTAAACTTATGTGTGATGCCTTGACATGTGATGATCTATGATGTATATAGTATTTGGTGAATATTATGAAAATGACATTATTTGGAATAAGTCCTTGATACTTGATGACATTGAGATTATGGATTTATGCTTATGAAACATAATTATATGTTCTTACCATTATGAATGAAATGATATTGTATGGATTTGGTGAATAATAGTAATGAATGGGTAAATTTAGCCTTGACAGTTTTGGGTTACTGCAGTGGTGCAACTTTGGAAATTCACCATAAATTTTGGAAATTGAATTAGGGGCTGAATAAAATATGAGGTTAAAGCCCAATGAGTCTAGTTTCACATAGAAGAAGCGGTATAAGCAATCGAAATTTATATTATGAGATATTTAAGTTGTTGTGAGACAGAGTCTGAATGACTTCGTAATCCCCTATTTTGATTTGAGAAAATCATTAAAAATTTTATAAAAATAATTATGGGTTTTAATTTATATTATTAAAATCCTTAATAAGTCTATTCTCTAGAAAGATAGATGAGAGCATTATCCGAATTCCGTATTATGAGAAAAATAATTTTTAGTGAAGAGACATCATAACTGTTGGACTGCAAAATAGGGGAAACTTTAATGAATAAACTGTACTAATTGGCTAAACCAAAAATTACGGAAATTTTATGGGGGAAAGGATTTGAGTCTAGTTTCAAGAAAAATTAACAAAACTTAATTTGGAGTCTCGTAGCTCTAGATATAAATGAATTAGTAACTATAACTTGGTAAAACAACTTAACCTGAACAAGAGTAAATTGTACAATTATGATGTTTTACCTTAAAAAAAACATGTGGGTAATTGCTTATTAAATTCATATAGACTTACTAAGCGTAAAGCTTAACCCTCTCTCTACTTCTTCAGTTTTGGCAGTTCGGCTCGGGGTTGGAGATCGTTGAGGGCAAAATCACACTATTAAGCTATCATTTTTGGGAGAATTAATTCAATTATTAGAAATATCAAGTGAGTGGCATGTATAGGAAGTTGGTTTGTGTGATATGTATTATTATTATGACTTTGACCATACGTATCAGTTTGCTTTGAGTTATCGTATATGATCATGAGATGTGGTCCTTATCCATTATGGTTTGTAAGTTTAATTAATCATGCCATGTCGTATGTTTTGATGTGATGATGTAGTTAGCTTTGTTTGTTATGCATGATTGGTAATACATCAGGTAAGTTAAATGCAGGCCAGTGGATCATGAATTAAATGGAAATTAGTAATGTTGCCTTGAATATGGATGTTTAATGGACAAATTGGTAACTACATTATGATGGTATAAAATAAGAATAAGATTTAGCATGTCTAGTTCTAGTTAATGTAAGAATGTATATTATATACAGGATGGTAAGCAAATATGTTTAAAGTGAATGACATGTTATTTCATGATTATGGATGTGTAAGTGCTCATTTATGCCACGTTATATATCTTTAAATATGAGTCTATGCATGTGTTCGAAAAGTTTTGAATTAAATGAAATTTTATGGTCCGATTTTTGTCTATGTGTATGGTTAAGTCTGGTAATACCTCGTACCCTGTTCTGACCTTGGATACGGGTATAGGGTGTTACACTACGAGTCCTTAAACATGCATTCGGGGTGGTTTGGGACTAAATCGATAGCTTATGAAATTTTTGGAAAATTTAGAAAATTTTACAAAATACAGGGACACGCGTCCGTGTGGCCCGGCCGTGTGTCTCACACGGCTAAAGACACGCCCATGTCACAGGCCATGTAGACATTTGAAATGGGATCAAATGGCCATGTCCCAACCCATGTCTAACCTCGTGTAACTCTCTGACTTGGGTCACATGGCCAACCACACGCTCGTTTGACCAGTGCGTGTGCCCTTTGAAATGGCCACACGCATGTGCCAGGCCGTGTAACATCCTGAATTAGGGCCTAGTCAGAATAATGGTTTTGGGACCACAAATCTGATGTTAAAATAATTAATTTATGATTATTATGAGGTCTAGGATATTAGAATAAGCACGAGTTAAAGTTTCATGAATAAATTCTATGTGCAAAGTGTCTAATTGGAAATTAGGGACCAGTTTGAATAAATTGCAAAACTTGGGTTCTAGAAGCAATTTATATGAAATTACTTTGGAATATTAATTATAGGTCCTTAAAGAGTAATTTACCCAATTTCTAAGTTTTTGGACAAAAATGGGCATGCATGGAAGATTTTGGAAGTTTAGTAAGAAAGGACATTTTGGTCATTTGATAATAAACTAAATAAAAAGGGAAAAATCAAGCTAAAATCAGCTCATTTTATTCTTCATGCTGCCGAAATTCTAAGGGTCTCCATAGCTAGGGTTTTGCAACATTTCAAGCTTGATAGTAAGTCAATCTTAGCCATGTTTTTAATGTTCTTCGTATTTTTGAAATCCTCGTAACATGCTCTTTCTATTTCTACCCATATCTCATGCTAGGGTTCATGTTTAGAAAATTACCCATGCATGAGATGTTTGTGTTTTGATGATTTATGAAGGAATATGAGAGTTTAAAGGATGGTAAACAACTTTTACTATGTGGTTTTTCATGGAAATGGCTTGAAGGACTAAATTGTAAAAGTTGTGAGAATGGGTAGAAAAATATTGAATGAAGGAAAAATATGGGCTGCTATAAGTGTGAATAACATTTGGCTGGGCTTGGGTAGCCAAAGAATTACATGCATTTCATTATATGAGCCTTAGGTCTACATTGTAAATATTATGAAAGGTTGGGGGCAAAATAGTCATTTTGATCGAGGGTGAGTTTTAATCCTAAAATGAAAAATGTGATGTATTAATAGTATAATTTTATTGATATAGATCCCGAGGAACGAATTTTGAAGGTCGACCATGGAAAACAAAAGGTTTCAGAATAATCGAGACACGAATCTGAAACGACTAACAGGTAAGTTCGTATAACCCGAAGTAAACTCTTAATATACTTAAAAATGCATGTTCTCAAATGTATGATAATTAGATATTCATTGTATGATAATCCATAAGACATGCTAGTGTAAATGAACATATGATAAATGTCCTGGTTGAAATAAAAAGGGAAATCCGATGGTTAAATTATGGCTTACATGTCTTGAGATCATGCATGTGTTGCAGAGAAGGATTTAGCCTAGACGGGTAATTCGCTATCTCAATATAGAAAGGATCCAGCCCGGACTGGTGTTCCTTGAGTGATCGAGCCTCCCGAAGAATATGGGTGTAATAAGAATTTAGCCTAGATGGGTAATCCGATTGAGGACTGAATTTAGCCTGGTTTGACAATTCAGATCCAAGTTTATGAGAGAAATTGTCGTTGAAAGAGATTTAGCCTAGATTGGTAATCCTGACAATGCTCTATGAGTTGATACTACGGAGGATGTAGCCTGGACTAGTAATCCCGCCGTCAGATGTAAGGTTCGCGGGAGTGCGTACTTGAGATGATCACTTGTATGGCTTGAAGGTAATTGGGCTATCCATAGAGATTTCCACGAAATTCAACTGGATTAACATGAGAAATAAAGAATGGAAATATTGAATTGATGAACTCATCTGACACTAATGATATGATGTATTGATATGAGACTAACTTGATGATTGAGTTCATGTGATAAGGAAACTATTTCATACTTGATGGAATTATTGCCTACTATGGTTGTATGCTAATTTACTGGTAAGTTTACTTTCCAATTATCTGGACTTACAAAGCATGTAAATGCTTACCCCTCGTTCTCTTCCCTTGTTTTTCAGAGCTCGAGGACTCGTGAAGGTTGCAAGACTATCGGAGCTTTGTCAACACTATCAACTTGTCTTATTTTGGTGTATATAAACTTTTATTTTGTTATAATGGCATGTATAAGATTTTTGGTTATTTTGTTATATGTGTCATTTGGCTGGCCAACGTAAGGGCTTGAATGATATGCTTACATCATTCTGTATATGGCCATGAGGTATGGCTCATTTTGATGTAGGTTATAAACCTACTAAATGTGCATGGTTATGTGTGAATGCTTTATGTGAATGCAAAATGTGTTATACCATGAATGAACATGAGGCTGATAGCCAAAACAATTGGGAATGGTTTAGGTCATAAAGGACATGAGTTATAAAATGTGATTATTGAAAGAGTAACCTTAAAACAAAGAGGGTATTATGATCATAGTTTAAAATGAGACATGTAGTAATGTGTATGACCTTGGCCGAGAAAGTTTAAAGGTAAAACTATACCTTGATAAATGTCCAAAGACCATAGTGGTATGTATGGTTGGTTGAAGGTGACCAAAGGCTTAGGAAATAGCCTCCAAAATGGTCCACACGGGCAGACACACCGGTATGTGTCTAGGCCATGTGTGACACATGGCTAGCCCCATGGGCATATGGTATGGCCGTGTGTTCCCTGCAGCTAGAATTATAGGTCAGTTTGCATGGTAGTAAACACACGGGCGAAGACACTGCCGTGTGTCTCAACCCTGTGGAGGACACGGCTTAGCACACGGACGTGTGCCTTGGCCGTGTGCCCCCAAATGAGTGATGATGTCATAAACAGAATGTCTAAGTCTTTGGACATGGGCGTGTCTAGGCCATGCGAGGGACATGGGCTAGGGACATGGGCGTGTGCTTTGCCGTGTGAAAACCCCTGTAGGTTCAAATTGGAAAATAAATCAAATAATTCAACACGGGTGAGGGGCAAGGGCGTGTCCCCAAACGCATGGGTATGTGCTTTGCCTCCGCACAGGCGTGTGAGGGATAGCCCTAGGCATTGTACTAAAATTTTTTGTAGTTCCCGATTTAGTCTCGGACCGCTAATAACGCACGGTTTGGGCCCCGTAGGCCCATAATCAGGACAATATGATTTTGTTCATTTGGTTTGAATTTGAAAATGAAATTTTATAACTCGTCCTTTCGAAATGTCTGAGTATGTGTCTGGTAACGCCTCACACTTTGTCCCGATCTCCAGTACGGGTAAGGGATGTTACATTTAGTGGTATCATAGTTACGATTTAGTCGATTCTCGGACTAACGTAGCATGTAACGAGTTTAGCTATACATGCCATTATACAAATTTTGATAGCGTGACATCTCTTAACTTTTTAATTGTATTTGAACATAGTAAACGTCTTCCAATCAAGCTCAAGATGAGTCCGAGGGAGCCGAGAGCCATGCTCCAGCTTTCGTACAACGAGCTGTTTCTAGTAGTAGAAGGCCTATGTGATGGCCAGGAAGAGGCAAGAGCAGACTTTTTCAATATGATGGATGAGTGGTTCGGGGAATACCTGAGAAACCGCCCTAAAATACCACGTCCACCTCTACCTGGTAATCGACCTGATGAAGTACCAAGGGTTGTTGAACCAGTGAGAATTGGTAAAGCCTTAGTGGATAAACTTAGAAAATACGGGGTTGAAGAGTTTAGGGCTAAGGTTGAGGATGATGCTAGACGAGCTGAGTTTTGGCTCAAGAATACTGTGCGAGTTTTGGATGAATTGTCATGTACACCCGAGGAATTCTTGAAGTGTATTGTATCTCTTCTGAAAGATACTACATACCACTGGTGGAAGACGGTATCCTCAATGGTACCAAAGGAAGACATTACATGGGAGTTCTTCTAAGCTGAGTTTAAAAAGAAATACATCAATCAAAGGTTTTTAGACTTGAAGCGAAAGGAGTTCCTAGAACTCAAACAAGGAAATAAGACTGTGTCAGAGTACGAAAGGAAATTCGTAAGATTAAGTCAGTATACAACAGAGTGGGTTCAATCAGAGATAGAAATGTGTAAGCGCTTCGAGGAAGGCTTGAATGAGGAAATTAAATTGCTGATTGGGATCCTAGACATATGAGAATTTACCACATTAGCTGATTGGGCCAAGAAGGCCAAAGAGTTAAATAATGGAAGAAAGCAAGCTAAGAGAGAAGCTCGAGCTTTGATAAGAGCTCTAGTGGTAGAGCACAGTCCTTCCCCACAAAGAAATCAAGAAGTCAACAAGAACGCTCCACTTCGTTGGTGGGATATTCGAGTAGAGTAAGAAGCTCTAAACGACATAACCCGAAGTCTCCTTCCCTCATAGTGACTAGTATGGGAAGCGTAGATGAACCAAAGCCGAAGAGTAAAAGCTGCAACAAATTCCACTTCGGAGAGTGTCGAATAAAGAGCGGTGCGTGTTTTAGATGTGGGTCTCTTGACTATTTTCTCAGAGATTGCCCAGAGCAAGCTAATAAAGAGGTTGAATTAGCCCCGTAGCCGAATGCTCGTATTGCTCAAGGTAGACCCCCGAGACATCCCGGTGTGCAAGTGGCAGTCGAACGGTTGCTAATGATGCTACTGCAAAATCAGAGGCTCGAGCCTCGGTAAGAACTTATGCAATACAAGCTCGAGAGGAAGCCTCTGCTTTCGATGTCATCACAAGTATATTTTCTATCTATAATACTCATGTCATTGCCTTAATTGATCCAGGACCAACCCATTCGTACATTTGCATGAAATTGGTGTCTAGCATGAACATGTCTGTAGAACCTATAGAATTTGTGATTAAGGTGTCAAACCTCTAGGCAAGTCAGTCCTAGTTGATAAAGTCTGTAAGAATTGTCCCTTGATGATTCAAGGTCATTGTTTTCTGGCTAACCTTATGTTATTGTCATTCGATGAGTTTGATGTAATACTTGGCATGGATTAGTTAGCTGTACATGACGTGATTGTAAATTATGGTAGCAAGTATATCGAATTGAAATGCTCAGATGGTGAGATTCTCCAGATTTATTCAAGCGAGTTGGATACTCCACCGGTTGTGATTACCGCAATGATGGCTCAAAGGTATATGAGAAAATGATATGAAGCCTACCTTGCTTTCATATTGAATACTAAAGAATCTGAGTTGAAGTTGGAATTGGTACCGATAGTATGTGAGTATCTGGATGTGTCTTCGGAAGTGCTATTCGGATTACCTCCCGTTAGAGAAGTAGAGTTTGGTATTGAGCTGGTGCCTAGGACAACTCCTTTTTCTATTGCTCTGTATAGGATGGCACCAACCAAACTGAAAAAGTTAAAAGCACAGTTGCAAGAACTGACGGATAAAGGTTTTGCAAGATCGAGCTTTTCGCCTTGGGGTGATCCAGTATTATTTGTAAGGAAGAAAGATGGTTCGATGAGGCTATGTATAGACTATTGACAACTTAACAAGGTAACTATCAAGAACAAGTATCTATTGCCGAGGATTGATGATATGTTTGATCAATTAAGATGAACCACTGTATTTTCAAAAATAGATTTGAGATCCGGTTACTACCAGTTACGAGTTAAAGAGTCAGATGTGCCTAAGACCGCTTTCAGGACGAGGTATGGTCATTTCGAGTTCCTAGTCACGCCTTTTGGTCTAACGAACGCCCCAACTGCATTTATGGACTTAATGAATCATGTTTTATGACCATACTTGGAAAAGTTTGTTTTGGTATTCATTGACGATATTTTGATCTATTCCCGTAATGAGTCCGAGCATGCTGAACAATTGAGGACTGTTTTACAAACTTTGCGAGACAAGAAATTGTATGCTAAGTTCAGCAAAAACAAGTTTTGGCTTCGAGAGGTAGAATTCTTGAGTCACATTGTGTCGGGTGATGGCATTCGAGTATATCTAAACAAAATTTCTGCCATTGTCGAGTGGAAGCCACCGAAGAATGTAACTAAGGTTAGAAGCTTCTTGGGCTTAGTCGGTTACTATCGACGCTTTGTGAAAGGATTTTCGACGATTGCAACTCCTTTGACGAGGTTGCTGCAAAAATATGTTAAGTTTGAATGGTCGGAAAAGTTCAGCAGAGCTTTGAGATGTTAAAGACGTTGTTAATAGAAGCTCCAGTTTTAGTGCAGCCTAAACTGGGAAAAGAATTCGTGGTCTACAGTGATGCGTCCTGGAATGGACTAGCTTGCATGCTGATGCAAGAAAGAAAAGTGATAGCCTATGCTACGAGGCAATTGAAGTCAAACGAGAAAAATTATCCAACACATGACTTGGAGCGAGCAGCCATTGTATTTTCTCTGAAGATTTGGAGACACCATTTGTATGGTGAGACGTGCCGTGTATTCACCGATCACAAGAGTTTAAAATATTTGATGAATCAAAAAGAATTGAATCTGAGACAATGGAGATGGTTAGAGTTGATTAAAGATTATGAATTGATCATTGACTACCACCCGGAAAAGGCGAACGTGGTTGCAGATGCACTTAATAGAAAATCCTTGTTTGCTTTAAGAGCCTTGAACACGCAGTTGGCCTTGTTAGATAATGGTTTGGTCTTGGCAGAGTTAAGAGCCAGACCATCATTTCTACAAGAAATTTGTGCAGCCCAGGTCAATGATAGTTATTTGCAAGCCAAGATAACTCAATACAAGTCAGGCACTGAATCAGATTTTCGGATTGGTTCCGATGGTTGCTTGAAGTTCAGAGATAGGATCTGTGTGCCGAAAGACGTTGAGCTTATTCAAAAAATTCTACAAGAGGCACATGATAGCCGTTTGTCTATTCATCTAGGAAGTACCAAGATGTATAATGATTTGAAGAAAATGTATTGGTGGAAGGGCATGAAAAGAGACATCTCTGAATTCGTATCGAAATGCTTGATGTGCCAGCAAGTCAAGGCTGAACTCCAAGTATCTTCAGGTTTGTTATAGCCTGTGATGGTCCCTCGATGGAAGTGGGACAGGATTACTATGGATTTCGTGACTGAATTACCTTTGACACCAAAAAAGAATGATGTTGTTTGGGTTGTGATTGCTAGACTAATGAAGTTGACTCACTTCATTCTGGTACGGATAGATTATTCTCTTGAAAAATTGGCCGACTTGTATGTATCTAAAATTGTGAGATTGCAAGGGGTACCGATATCGATTATCTCAGACAGGGACCTGAGGTTTACTTTGAGATTTTGGAAGAAGCTGCAATAAGCCTTGGGTACAAAGTTGAATTTTAGTACGGCTTTTCACCCGTAGACTGATGGTCAATCTAAGCGAACAATTTAGATTCTTGAGGACATGTTACGGTGTTGCGTCCTTGAATTTCAGGGTAGTTGGGAAAAATACTTACCATTGATGGAATTCTCCTACAACAATAGTTTCCATATGAGTTTAAAAATGGCACCCTATGAGGCATTGTATGGCATGAAGTGTCGAACTCCACTGTATTGGACAGAACTCAAGGAAAGTCAGATTCATGGAGTTGACTTAATCAAGAAAATTGAAGAAAAGGTTAAAGTGATACGGTATTGCTTGAAAGTAGCATCGGATAGGCAGAAATCGTATGCTGATTTGTAAAGGAAAGAGATCGAATTTCAAATTGGAGATAAAGTACTTTTGAAAGTGTATCCATGGAAAAAGGTATTGAGATTTGGCTAGAAAGGCAAACTGAGTCTGCGATTTATCAGACCATATGAGATCACTAAAAGACTTGGACCATTAGCCTATCGTTTAGCATTGCCACCCAAATTGGAAAAGATTCATGATGTATTCCATGTATCCATGTTGTGACAATATCGATCAGACCCCTCCCATGTGATTTCACCTACGAAAGTTGAAATTAGACCGGACATGACTTATGGTGAAGAACCGGTCAAGATTTTGGCTCGAGAAGTCAAATAGTTGAGGAATAATAATATAGCCTTGGTGAAAGTTTTATGGCATTGAAACGGAGTGGAAGAGGCTACATGGGAGCTGGAAGAAACCATGAGAAGTCAATATCCGAACCTGTTTACTGGTAAGACTTTCGAGGAAGAAAGTCCCTAAGGGAGAGAAATGTAACATCTCAAATTAGGGCCTAGTCAGAATAGTGGTTTTGGGACCGTAAATATGACATTAAAATAATTATTTTATGATCATTATGAGGTCTAGGATATGACAATAAGCATGTGTTAAAGTTTCATGAAGATATTCTATATGCAAAGTTTTCAATTGGAAATTAGGGACCAATTTGAATAAATTGCAAAACATGGGTTCTAGAAGCAATTTCAATGAAATTGCTTTGGAATATTAATTAGAGGTCCTTAAAGAGTAATTTACCCAATTTCTAAGTTTTTGGACAAAAATAGGCATGCATGGAAGATTTTGGAAGTTTAGTAAGGAAGGGCATTTTGGTCATTTGGTAATAAACTAAATAAAAAGGGAAAAATCAAGCTAAAATCAGCTCATTTTCTTCTCCTTGCTGCCGAAATTCTAAGGGTCTCCATAGCTAGGGTTTTCCAACATTTCAAGCTTGATAGTAAGTCAATCCTAGCCACGTTTTTAATGTTCTTCGTATTTTTGAAATCCTCGTAACATGCTCTTTCTATTTCTACCCATATCTCATGCTAGGGTTCATGTTTAGAAAATTACCCATGCATGAGATGTTTGTGTTTTGATGATTTATGAAGGAATATGAGAGTTTAAAGGATGGTAAACAACTTTTACTACGTGGTTTTTCATGGAAATGGCTTGAAGGACTAAATTGTAAAAGTAGTTAGAATGGGTAGAAAAATATATAATAAAGGAAAAACATGGGTTGCTATAAATGTGAATAACATTCGGCTAGGCTTGGGTAGCCAAAGAATTACATGCATTTCATTATATGAGCCTTAGGACTAAATTGTAAATATTGTGAAAGGTTAGGGGAAAAATAGTCATTTTGCTCAAGAGTAAGTTTTAATCCTAAAATGAAAAATGTGATGTATTAATAGTCTAATTTTATTGATATAGACCCTGCGGAACCAATTTCGGAGGTCAACCGTGAAAAATAAAAGGTTTCAGAATAACTGAGACACGAATCCGAAAAGACTACCAGGTAAGTTCGTATAACCCGAAGTAAACTCTTAATACACTTAAAAATGCATGTTCTTGAATGTATGATAATTAGATATTCATTGTATGATAATCCATAAGACGTGCTAGTGTAAATGAAAAATGATAAATGTCCCGGTTGAAATAAAAAGGGAAATCTGATGGTTAAATTATGGCTTACATGACTTGAGATCCTGCATGTGTTGCAGAGAAGGATTTAGCCTGGACGGGTAATTCACTGGTCTCAATATAGAAAGGATATAGCCCGGACGGGTGTTCCTTGAGTGATCGAGCCTCCCAAAGAATATGGGTGTAATAAGGATTTAACCCAGGCGGGTAATCCGATTGAGGACTCAATTTAGCTTGGTCTGACAATTCAGATCCAAGTTTATGAGAGCAATTGTCATTGAAAGAGATTTAGCCTAGATTGGTAATCCCGAAAATGCTTTATGAGTTGATACTACGGGGGATTTAGCTCGGACTGGTAATCCTACTGTAAGATGTAAGGTTCGCGGGAGTGCGTACTTGAGATGATCACTTGTATGACTTGACAGTAATTGGGCTATCCATTAAGATTTCTGAGAAATTCAATGGGATTGACATGAGAAATAGATAATGGAAATATTAAATTGATGAGCTCATCTAAGACTAATGACATGATGTATTGATATGAGACTAACTTGATGATTGAGTTCATGTGGTAGGGAAACTATTTCATACTTGTTGGAATTATTGCCTAATATGGTTGTATGCTAATTTATTGGTAAGTTTACTTTCCAGTTATCTAGACTTACTAAGCTTGTAAATGCTGACCCCTCTTTCTCTTCCCTTGTTTTTCAGAGCTCGAGGACTCGAGAGGGCTTGAAGACTGTCGAAGCTTTGTCAACACTATCAACTTGTCTTATTTTGGTATATAGAAACTTTTATTTTGTTATAATGGCAAGTATAGGATTTTTGGTTATTTTGTTATATGTGTCATTTGGCTGGCCAATGTAAGGGCTTGAATGATATGCTTACATCATTCTGTATATGGCTATGAGGTATGGCTCATTTTGATGTAGGTTATAAATATACTAAATGTGCATGGTTATGTGTGAATGCTTCATATGAATGCCAAATGTGTTATACCATGAATGAACATGAGAATGATAGCCAAAACAATTGGGAATAGTTTAGGTCATAAAGGACATGAGTTATAAAATGTGATTATTGAAATAGTAACCCTAAAACAAAGAGGGTATTATGATCATAGTTTAAAATGAGAGATGTAGTAACGTGTATGACCTTGGCAAGAAAGTTTAAAGGTACAACTATACCTTGATAAATGTCCAAAGACCATAGTGGTATGTACGGTTGGTTGAAGGTGACCAAAGGCTTAGAAAATAGCCTCCAAAATGGTCCACACGGGCAGACACATGGGTATGTGTCTAGGCCATGTGTGACACATGGCCAACATTTACAACATAAGACATTATATACATCTCATGTATCACATATTAAGCCCATAATTCAAGTCAATTTAAATGGCCATATCCATGCCAACATTTACATCATTTGTAAGCCAAATCTAATGGCTACTTTCATAACTCAAAACATATCAAAATGACACTAGCCTATGCATGCCATATACCATAAATACAAAGCTTCAAAAGTACCAACAAGATGATCGATAGTGCGATGACGTATTCCCGACGATCCCCGATTCCGAGCTAGCTTCGATTATCTATAAAACATGGAAAGAACACACAAAGTAAGCTTTAAAAGCTGAGTAAGGCATATAAAAATAAAGCTATCACATGAACATGCATTTCAATTCAAAAATGTTTAACATAGCTAATATCATTCACATTCACAAACCTTTCCATTGAACATATATTCAATGTCTTAATCATGTTCATCAAATATTTCCCTTTTCAATACTTGTATGAATTTCGTACGTACCTGAGTCACTTAGCTCATTCACATATTCTTTCTCAACTTGACTTTGCCTGTTGAACCGTTCAGAATTATTAAGGATACTCAAAAATCACATAAACTTGTACAATGCCATATCCCAGATATGGTCTTACATGTTATCACATATCGATGCCACTATCCTAGACGGGGCCTTACATGAAATCAATTAACGATGCCAATGTCCCAAAAATGGTCTTACATGTAATCACATCTCGATAACCTAATGTCATGACATTCGTATCCTATTCTATTCTTAAGGTTTGTATGGGACTTGCGGATGTCAAAACTTCATTGTCTCTTGCTCGTATTTGCTGTTTTCACATTCATAACAATTCAATAGCAAGAAAACACATGTAATTTAATTTAAAGATAGTTATTTGCATTTGAACTTACCTCGAAGTCAGAATAGACGAATTGAATCGATTACTCAATAACTTTCGATTTTCCTCGATCTAAATCTGATTTCTTTCTTTCAGGATCAATTAAGCTTTGTAAGTGCCAAACTTTAAGTTAGCATGAAGGGTTCCTTTTCCCCTTTCAAATTCGGTTAGGATGAACAAATAAAGATGATATGGCTTTTTATTTTATTTTAATTAAACTTAAATCACAAATTACTAATTTATCCTTAATAAATTAACTTAAAAACTTTATAATGCATGTCCATAAATGTCCATTATCACAATCAGTGGTCTAATATCAACATAAGGACCTCTCATTTAATGCCTCATAGCAAATAGACACTTTTAACTTATAGCATGCTACTTTTTCAGTTTACGCAATTAAGTCTTTTTTCTCAAATTGAGCTATTAAATGATAAAATTAGCTCACGAAATTTTCACACATACATATTCACATACTGTAAACACCAAAAATAATATTAAAATAATTTTACGACTTCAAATTTGTGGTGTCCAATTTAGCTAAAATCGGGCTGTTACAACTCTCCCCCTAGGGATTTTTGTCCCCGAAAATCTTACCGTGAATAGGTTTGGATATTGCTTTCTCATAGCATCTTCAGTTCCCACGTAGCTTCTTCTACCTTGTTTTGATGCCAGAACACTTTTATTAATGCTATTCTTTTATTTCTCAGCTCTTTGATCTCACGAGCTAGAATTCGTATCAGTTTTTCACTAAATGTCATACCAAAATGAATCTCAACTTTTTTCGAGGAAATAACATGCAAGGGATCAGATCTGTATCGTCGAAGCATCGATACATGAAATACATTATGTATCTTTTCTAACTCAGATGGTACTGCTAGCCGACAAGCAACTGGTCCAACTTGCTCGATAATCTCATACGGTCCGATGAATCGGAGACTCAATTTTCCTTTAAGACCAAATCGAAGTATTTTTCTCCATGGAGATACTTTCAAAAACACTTTCTCCCCGATCTAAAACTCAATATCTTTTCTTTTCAAGTTTGCATAAGATTTCTGTCGATCTGATGCTGCTTTCAAACTATCATGGATCACTTTCACTTTTTCTTTTGTTTCTCTGATCAGATCAACCCCGTGAATCTTATTCTCACTTAGCTCATTCCAGTACAGCGATGTCTGACATTTCCTACCATAGAAAGCTTCATACGGTGCCATTTAATACTCGATTGAAAGCTATTATTATACGAAAATGCAATCAACGGAAATACTTTCCCACGTACCTTTAAACTTAAGAATGCAACATCTCAACATATCCTTGAGTATCTGAATAACTCGCTCGAATTGGCCATCCGTCTGCGGGTGAAACGTAGTACTAAAGTATAACTTTGTACCCAGTGCATCTTGCAGTTTCTTCCAAAACCTTGATGTGAACCTCGAATCTATATAAAAAGCAATAGAAATAGGTACTCCGTGTAACCTCACAACCTCGGATATATACAACTCAGCAAACTTGTCAAGCGAATAATCTGTATGCATAGGAATAAATGAGCTGATTTTGCCAACAGGTCAACAAAAACCTAGATTTCATCTTTTTTACTCAGAGATAAAGGTAAATCTGAAACAAAATTGTAACGCCCCAATTTTCAGGATTTTCGGGATTTTTGTGATTTTTTAATGAATTTTAGAATTTCTATGTTTTGACTGTATAATGTAGGTCTGAGTATGTTAGTGGGCCTTTAGAAGGCCCAAGAGTAAATTTAACTCGAGGCAATTTCAGAATTTTTTTTAATTTTAGAGAGAGAGGGTTCTGCCGAATATAGAGCCTTTTCTCCATGCCAAAAAGCTGAACCTCATAACTCTCTTATCCTTCTGCCGACATCTCCCCTCTACTTCACAAACTTCTATTCTCCATCTCGTTTCTTCAAAAGCCGAATCACCTAGATCTATCCTCTATTCGTATGTTGGGTTAGATCTACAACAAATTGAGAATAGGAAGGTACTTGGGAACATTTTTGGCAAGTAAATCTTTGGTAAGTTCCCGGAATCCCTTCTCTATCCATTATTTGGTGATTTAAAGAAAAGCTGAAAACCCCTATATGCAAAGGGTTCCTGTCGACTAAACTAAAAGGGTTTAGTGGTGTTATTTGATTTGTTTTGCTCTAGTGTGGATTAAAGGCTACTGATCGAGGGCTTGGATAATTGGAATGACTAGATTTAGATCTAGTCCATATTCCGGTAAAAGTAAGAACTTTAGAGCCTAAGGTGTTAATGGCCGATTATTGGTAAGGGGATTTGTATATAAGTTGTTATGGATTCATAGTTTAACGTGTTAGTAACTGATTGTAGGCAACTCATGTGTGTAACTCGTCAGCGTCTCGTCGTAAAATAGGTGTGTAAACGACACCCACTTATAGACTAGATCGGCAAAAGTCAAAATGCCGAAGAGCCGACATTTTGTGGACTTGTGAGCGTGCGAGCGCTCGTGGGATAGCTGTTTGTTAATCTTGGTAATCTCAAGCGGTAAGATTGCAGAGTGTGCAATTTCGTGCACTTCGGTATATTTGGGCTTAATGGGCTGAAATCGGATTAATGGGCCAACGGGCCCAATTTGGTAAAAATGCTCGGTAAGTGTTTCTGTTAATATGTTAATGGCTGTAATATGCATGAAAAACCCTAAAATAGTAAATTTACTAAAATACCCCTAAGTATGAAAATTACCATTATACCCCTAGGTGCAAAGGACCGTTATACCCCTAGGGTTAATTTTGACTGAAATACATGATATTCTGAGTCTATATGTTGTATGCCATGACATGTATATATGTTTCATGGGATATGGGTTATATTGATGGAGGTAGCGTTCTGGTGGCTATGCCACAAACATCTGTTTCTGGTGGCTACGCCACAAATATCTATATCTGGTGACTCTTTCACAATATCTGTTCTGTCAGCCATGCTGCAAATTCTATGGTGTGTAGAGGATGGGTGGGTCGAGTTGTCTCCCCACATGGTGTAAGGTTGGCACGGGGTTGTATACAGATGGATATGGGTTGGGTTTTCTGCATACATGATATATATGTTCTGTATCTGTTATGGGCCTATGGGCTTCATTCTAAATTCTATTTAGGGCTAAGGCCCAACTTAATCTATTTCTGCAGTTTGATCTGATTTGGACTATGCTTGGGTTATTTTACACACTGAATTTTCCAAACTCATCCCTTAATTTCATCCATGCAAGAAATCCCCAACCATAGTGGACTTGGAGCCGTGAGGGATTCGGAGTGGCCACATGTTATGCAAATTCGCTTTTCTTCACGTGTTTTGATCAACACTTACTTACTTTAATTGTTTTGGGTTTTAAAGTTGTAACAAGGCCACTTTAATTATTTTTAATTATTTTTAGTATGTTTTGTTAGCTTAGATATGATATTGTTTTAATTGTTTGAAATTGAATAGCTCTAGGGCGCGTTTTAAAAAAGGTTACTCATTTCAAAATATTGCATTAACAAAGTAAAGCTTTCGTAATGAAAATGTTTTCAAAATTAATAATCTTTTCAAATGGTTTTAAACGAATTGGTTTTCCCTGAACAATCACTCAGCTAAAGTGTGGTAATGGTTGTGTGCATGTCTAGGATTGGATCCGTGGAGAGCTGGGTACTTAAGTAGTCTAATTGACTCACCTCCTCTTTTCTGGCATCCTACCTGGTGCACAAATTCCATTCACTTTAATCTATAACGAGGATATTCTTTGAACACTAAGAAAGACTTTAAATAAAACATGACTTTTCTAGTAACGCTTCAATGTAACACGCCGAATTCGGTCGAAACGTCTGGGCCAGGTTTGGGGTGTTACATTTAGTGGTATCAGAGCTAGGTTGCAACAACTCGGCTGTGGAATGGGTTTAAAAAAAAGATATTTTTGAAAATTGCTCTGGGAAATCGTTTTCTAAGATTTTCTTCCTATAATAAATGATTTCAAAGATTGCACATCCGATTTTCTAAATTTGGATTCTGAGAAGGTGGCACACCGAATCTCCGGCCCAAGTCTGTAAGTATCATTCTGGATTTTTATGAATGTTTCTGAATTATCAGCTATATACCTGTACTGAAACCCTATTATGATACTCTAGTTAGGGCGATATTGGAACTGTAGGAATTTTGATAAGTAGACTGAGACTGTAGCTAGACTACAATTCAGCGAAAACCAAACTCTGAATTACTTTCTGTGCATAAAACATTGGTAATAAACATTGAAATATTGAATTGATGCATAAAATTCATAATCAAATAATACGACATGAGTACGAGAGCAGCTCGTGGAAGATGCCGTGGACGTGGCCGAGGTAGTGCATGGGCTAGATTTTTGTCTTCAGGACATATACCAGCGGTAGATGCACTGGTACCATCGGCAACAGAAGTGGAGTCTCATGATCGAGGTGCCAGGCATGACGCTCTGTCTCAGAAAATGCTTAGTATTCTAGAAAGGGTTGCTAGGGCAAGTACGGCTAACGGAATTCGAGGATTTATTTCTGAGTGACTCCCGGTGACTGGAGTGGAGATCTTTAGGGGCGTATCTAGTGTAGCCCCGAATGTGGTTGAATATTGGTTAGAGGCCACAGAACGAATTATGGATGATTTGGACTGTTCCGTAGAGCAGAAGCTGAAGGGAGCCATATCATTGCTACGAGATGAGGCTTATCAGTGGTGGCTCACAGTAAGAGATGGGACCCCAGCTGACAGGGTGACTTGGGAGCTGTTTAAGACGGCCTTCAAGGGAAAATATGTTGGGACGAGTTATGTGGACGCCCGCAGGAAATAATTTCTGAATCTGGTTCAAGGGGGTAAGACAGTTGCTGAGTACGAGGCTGAGTTTCTGAGGCTAAGCTGGTATGCCAATAGGATAGTTGCTACAGAGTATGAACATAGTGTGTGCTTCGAGGATAGTCTTAGAGATGAACTTAGGGTGCTGATTGCTCCGCAGAGGGAGTGTGACTTTGCTGCTTTGGTGGAGAAACCTAAGATAGCTGAGGAGGTGAAGCGTATTGAAATACAGAATCGTGAGAAGGATCTGAATCATTTTTGAAGGGATTCAGGACCTTTGGGTGGTGCAAGTAGGAATGTTAAAAGAGAAAGAGTGGAAGAGCCAATTCGAGTAGTTTTGATGAATGTTGTTAGACCGCAAGTTTGTGAGGACTGTGATAAGGTACATCTGGGCGAGTGTAGGAGACGTTTCGGTGCTTGTTTTCGGTGTGAATCGATGGAGCATAAAGTCAAGGACTGTCATTAGAAAATAGATCAGGTTCAAGTTGCAGAGCGGAGGGTCGTTCAACTAGTGAGGGGTGGACCACAACCACCGAGAGGACGTGGACAAGGTAGGGGAGGTAATGAAAATGGCCAGGGTCGAGGAGCACCTGGCAGGGGTGCCAGAAATGCTGAGGCTCGTCAGTCAGCATTGGTGTATGCAGCTCGTTGTCAAGAGGAGGGTGATGCACCCGACGTCATAACTGGTACGTTCTTGATTTCTAGCATGCCGTACACTGCTTTGATAGATATTGGATCTACTCATTCATATGTTGCATGTGCCATATCTGGGTCGTTGGGTATGCACTTTGAGGAGACTGTGAGTGGGGTATAGGTACTAAGTTCTTTGGGCCATTCGGTTAGGGTAGACAAACTGTATAGAGACATGCCTTTAGAAACACAAGGTAAGATTTTCTCTAGAGACTTGATAGAGTTACCGTTCAGAGAATTTGACCTCATTCTGGGAATGGACCGGCTTGTTAAGCATAGGGCAACTCTGGACTGTGCAGCTAAGTGAATGGTGTTAAAGACCGTGGAGGGTGAGGAGGTTATGGTGATAGGTGAGCGAAGGGATTATTTGTCCAATATGGTGTCGGCGTTGAGAGCCGAGAAGTGGATTTGTAAGGGTTGTGAGGCTTATTTGGCATTTGTAAGTCAATTGGAGACTGAGGGTCTGACGGTGATAAGGTTAGAACCGTTAAGGAATTCCAAGATGTTTTTCTAGAGGAGCTCCCAAGATTGCCTCCGAACCTAGAAGTCGTGTTTGGAATCGACTTGTTGCCTGGAACGGCACCAGTGTCCATCGCACCATATAGGATGGCACCGAAGGAATTAGTGGACCTGAAAGCATAGATTCAAGAGTTGTTGGATAGAGGCTTTATTAGGCCAAGTGTGTCTCTGTGGGGAGCACCAGTGTTGTTTGTGAAAAAGAAGGATAGGACGATGCGGATGTGCATCGACTATTGGCAGTTGAACAAACTAACGATTAAGAATAAGTACCCTCTGCCAAGAATCGACGATCTATTTGACCAACTTAGAGGAGCTTTGGTATTCTCCAAGATTGATCTTCGATCTGGATATCATCAGTTAAGGGTCAAGGAGGTAGATATTCATAAGACGATATTCAGGACTCGGTATGGTCATTACGAGTTTCTGGTTATGCCATTTGGACTGACGAACGCTCTTGCAGCATTAATGGATCTGATGAATTGTGTATTCCAACCATTTTTGGATCGATTCGTAGCCGTTTTTATTGACGATATTTTGGTATATTCTGAAACCAAAGAGAAGCATGTTGAGCATCTCCGCATTGTGCTGCAAGTGTTGAGAGAAAAGGAACTTTATGCAAAATTTAGTAAGTGTGAATTCTGGTTGAGGGAGGTAACCTTCTTAGGTCATGTTGTCTCTGCTGAGGGGATCAAGGTGGACCCTTGAAAGATTGAAGCGATTCTGGAGTGGAAGCCACCTAGGTCGGTGTCAAAAATTTAGAGTTTCCTGGGTTTGGCAGGGTACTACAGAAGGTTTGTGGAAGGTTTTTCTGTGTTGGCAGCACTATTGACAAAGCTTATAAGGAAAGAAGCACCATTTTTTTGGACTGAGAAGCAGCAGGAAGCTTTTGAGAAATTGAAGGAAGTTCTGACCGAGGCACCTATATTAATTCAGCCGGAGTTTGGGAAGGATTTTACCGTGTACAGTGACGCATCACCTGTAGGTTTTGGCTGTGTGTTGATGCAAGAGGGTAAGGTGGTTTCTTATGCATCGCGATAGCTTAAGCCTCACGAAGTAATCTATCCTACTCACGATTTAGAATTGGCAACAGTAATCTTTGCACTTAAGATTTGGAGACACTATTTGTACGGGGAAAGGTGTGTCATATACATGGATCATAAGAGTCTTAAGTACTTGCTGACTTAGAAGGAGTTGAACCTTAGGCAACAAAGATGGATAGAGTTACTTAAGGATTATGACAGTTCGATTGAGTATCACCTAGGCAAGGCTAATGTGGTAGCCGATGCCCTAAGCTTTAAAGTTGTATCTGATCTAAGAGCAATGTTTGCTCATCTGAGTCTGTATGATGATGGTAGTTTGTTGGCCGAGTTACAAGTAAGGCCAACTTGGATGGATCAGATTAAGGAAAAGAAGTTGAAGGATAAGCCTTTAGTTACTCGATTCCAACAAATTAAGAAAGGGGAAACTTCTGAGTTTGGGTTGAATAGTGAAGGAGTTCTGTGTTTCCGAGGAAGAGTTTGCATTCTGAAGGACTCTGACTTCAGGCAGTCAATACTGAAAGAAGCTCATGGAGCACTTTGTGCTATGCATTCTAGAAGGAATAAGTTGTATCACGACTTGCGAGAACTGTATTGGTGGCCTGGGCTTAAACGAGAAGTAACAGAGTTTGTGGGGAAATGTCTAACATGCCAGCAAGTGAAAGCTGAGCATTAGCTACCTTCCGGACTTTTACTGCCAGTGAAGATACCACTTTGGAAGTGGGAGAGGGTAACCATGGACTTTGTGAGTGGGCTACGCTTGACACCGACGAAGAAGGACTCAGTTTAGGTGATTGTGGATAGGTTGACCAAATCTACTCATTTCATACCTGTCCGCACTGATTATTCACTTTAGAAGTTAGCCAAATTGTACGTGGCAGAGATTGTGCGACTTCATAGAGTGCCAGTATCGATTATTTCTGATCGGGATCCTAGGTTCACATCTAGATTCTGGTAAATGTTGCATGAGGCATTAGGAGCGCGATTCAACTTTAGCACGGCTTTTCAACCTCAGACTGATGGTCAGTCGGAAAGGGTTATTTAGATTTTGGAAGACATGTTGAGGGGATGTGTTATTGACTTCTGAGGTAATTGGGAAGATTACTTGCCGTTGGCAGAGTTTGCGTATAACAACAGTTATCAGGGGAGTATCCGAATGGCACCATATAAAGCACTGTATGGACGTAGGTATCGTACACCTAGTTGTTGGACTGAATTGGGAGAACGATAGGTTCTGGAACCTGAGTTGGTAGCAAATAGTAAAGATAAGGTCAGGATAATCAGAGATCGGTTAAAAGAAGCATTTGATAGGCAAAAGTCGTATGCAGATTTGAAGCGTAAGGAGATTGAGTACTCAGTGGGTGATATGGTCTTCTTAAAGGTTTTTCCTTGGAAGAAGATATTAAGGATTGGTAAGAAGGACAAGTTGAGTCCGTGGTTCATCGGGCCTTATCGGGTTCTTAAGCGAGTAGGTCCAGTGCTTACCAATTGGAATTACCTCCAGGCTTAGAAAAGATTCACGATGTTTTTCACGTCTCCATGTTAAGGCGATATCGTTCTGACCCTACTCATGTCATGCCGGTTGCAGAGATTGAAGTGCAGCCTGATTTGACTTTCGAGGAAGAGGCTGTACAGATATTGGATTGAGATGTTAAGGTTCTAAGAAGGAAGTCAGTTCCATTGGTAAAGGTACTCTGGCGTAATCATGGCAGAGAGGAAGTTACTTGGGAACCAGAAGAGGCAATGCGACAACAATACCCTTATCTGTTTGAATCAGGTAAATTTCGAGGACAAAATTTCTTTAAGGAGGGTAGAGTTGTAACGCCTCAATTTTTGGGATTTTTGCGATTTCTGTTATTTTTTAATGAATTTTAGAATTTCTGTGTTTTGACTGTATAATGTAGGTCTGAGTATGTTAGTGGGCCTTTAAAAGGCCCAAGGGTAAATTTAACCTGAGGCAATTTCAGATTTTTTTTTAATTTTAAAGAGAGAGGGTTCTGGCGTTTTGGGCTTTTAAAATAGAGGTGGTAAAATAAGCCACAAGAAGATCTGTGGTAAAGTGGCATGTGATGCTACATAGGCGCTTGGGGAGTGGCGTGAGAGGTGCCTGGGTTCGAGGCACAGCGCGCGTAACGTTTGTTTTTTTTAGTAAACGGGTTGCACTAAAATAGGCTTTAAAAGAAGTCGCGAATGAAGTTTGACACAAAGAGGGCCTGTGGAGCAGTGGCAGCAGTGTGCTAGGCATGTTGAGAGGATATGGGTTCGATCCCGGGGGAAGGCGAAATTTTGATTTACTTTTTAATAAGTAGCCGTGACTACAGCAGTTAAGCCTTAAAATTAATTGTGAGAAGATTATGTCACGAGAGGAGCTTCAGGGCAGTGGCAAGCAGTGTATATGGGTGCCTGGAGGTCTCCGTTTTGAGCTACTGTACACGCAATGGGCTACCTTTTTGCTGCACGCGTGGGGGGAGTAATTCAATTGGACCGAAACTCTTCCAAGCAGCAATTTGAGTCGGCCAAGCGGTGGGAAAATGGTGGCTGCTAATCGGTAGGAAGGATTTGGATGGAATTCAAATTAGGTGGTGGCCAAAATTAATGAGAAAAACATGGAATTTGAACTTGGGAAGGATTTTATGCCGAAATAGGACTAATGGTAGTACCAATTCGGCTATAGGCAATTAAATGCCGAAAAAGCTCTTAAAATTTTGGCTTGTATGGGTTGTTTTTCTTCTTTGTTTAATTTTGGGTATTTTTAAGTGTTAGTCGATTTAGGTTGGGGCCATTCACATCTATTATTATTTTTAAGATCGACCTTCATTCTTTTCTTGTTCATCTTTTCTTCACCAAGCTTAATCTTCTACTCCTACTCATAAGTCCTTTCTCTTTGATTCTCATCTCATTATTGCCGAATATAGAGACTTTTCTCCGTGCCAAAAAGCCGAACCTCACAACTCTCTTATCCTTCTGCCGACATCTCCCCTCTACCTCACAAACTTCTATTCTCCATCTCGTTTCTTCAGAAGCCGAATCACCCAGATCTATCCTCTATTCGTATTTTGGGTTAGATCTACAACAATTCGGGAATAGGAAGGTATTTGGGAATGTTTTTGGCAAGTAAATCTTTGGTAAGTGCTCGGAATCCCTTCTCTATCCATTATTTGGTGATTTAAAGAAAAGCCAAAACCCCTATATGCAAAGGGTGCCTGTGACTAAACTAAAAGGGTGTAGTGGTGTTATTTGATTTATTTTGCTCTAGTATGGATTAAAGGCTACTGGTCGAGGGCTTGGATAATTGGAATGGCTAGATTTAGATCTAGTCCATATTCCGGCAAAGGTAAGAACTTTAGTGCCTAAGGTGTTAATGGCCGATTATTGGTAAGGGGATTTGTATATAAGTTGTGATGGATTCATAGTTTAACGTGTTTGTAACTGATTGTAGGCAACTCATATGTGGAACTCGTCAACGTTTCATCGTAAAATAGGTGTGTAAACGACACCCACTTATAGACTAGATCGACAAAAGCCAAAAAGTAGAAATGCCTAAGAGCCGGCATTTTGTGGACTTGCGAGCGTATGAGCGCTCGTGGGATAGTTGTTTGTTAATCTTGGTAATCTCAAGCGGTAAGATTGCAGAGTGCGCAATTTCGTGCACTTCGGTATATTTGGGCTTAATGGGCCAAAATCGAGTAAATAGGCAAACGGGCCCAATTCGGTAAAAACGCTCGGTAAGTGTTTCTGTTAATACGTTAATGGCTATAATATGCATGAAAACCCTGAAATAGTAAATTTACTAAAATACCCCTAAGTATGAAAATTACCATTATACCCCTAGATAAAAAGTGACCGTTATACCCCTAGGGTTAATTTTGACTGAAATGCATGATATTCTGATTCTGTATGTTGTATGCTATGACATGTATATTTGTTGCATGGGATATGGGTTATATTGATGGAAGAAGCGTTCTGGTGGCTATGCCACAAATATTTATTTCTGGTGGCTACGCCACAAATATCCGTATCTGGTGACTCTGTCACAATATCTGTTCTGGCAGCCATGGTGCAAATTCTGTGGTGTGTAGCGGATGGGTGGGTCGAGTTGTCTCCCCACATGGTGTAAGGTGGTACGGGGGTGTATACGGATGGATATGGGTTGGGTTTTCTGCATACATGATATATCTGTTTTGTATTTGTTATGGGCCTATGGGCTTCATTCTAAATTCTGCTTAGGGCTAAGGCCCAACTTAATTTGTTTCTGCGGTTTGATCTGATTTGGACTATGGTTGGGTTATTTTACACAATGAGTTTTCCAAACTCACCCCTTGATTTCATCCATGCAAGAAATCCCCAACCATAGTGGACTTGGAGCCGTGAGGGATTCGGATTGGCCACATGTTCTGCAAATTCGCTTTTCTTCATGTGTTTTGATCAGCACTTATTTACTTTAATTGTTTTGGGTTTTTAAGTTGTAACAAGGCCGTTTTAATTATTTTTAATTGTTTTTATTACGTTTTGTTAGCTTAGATATGATATTATTTTAATTGTTTGAAATTGTATAGCTCTAGGGCGTGTTTTAAAAAGGTTACTCGATTTCAAAATATCGCGTTAACAAAGCAAAGCTTCCACAACGAAAACGTTCTCAAAATTAATAACCTTTTCAAATGGTTTTAAACGAATTGGTTTTCCCTGAAAAATCACTCAGCTAAAGTGTGGCAATGGTTGTGTGCATGTCTAGGATTGGATCCGTGGAGAGCTAGGTACTTAAGCAGTCTAATTGACTCACCTCCTCTTTTCTGGCATCCTACCTGGTGCACAGCTTCCGTTCACTTTAATCTATAACGAGTATATTCTTTGAACACTAAGAAAGACTTTAGATAAAACATGACTTTTCTAGTAACGCTTCAATGTGACACGCCGAATTCGGTCGAAACTTCTGGGCCGGGTTTGGGGTGTTACAAAAATCCATAGTCACTCTATCCCATTTCCACTCGGGCATCATAATCAGTTGCAATAAACAAGACGGCACTTGATGCTCAGCTTTAACTTGCTGACAAATCAAACATTTAGAAATAAACTGTAAAATATCACATTTCATACCATGCAGCCAATAGAGCTGTTTCAAATCGTTATACATTTTCGTGCTTCCCGAATGAATAGACAAACGACTTCTATGTGCTTCATTCAAAATCATCTGAATTAACTCTGAATTTCTCGAAACACATATTCAAATTCTGAATCGAAAACAATCATCTAAATCAACTTGAAACTCTAAATTAGGATTCAAATCACATTGAGCTCGTTTTGTTAACATTTCATTATCGATTTTTTGAGCTTCACAAATCTGCTGTAAAAACAATGGTCTCGCTTTCAACTCAACTACAATCTAGCCGTCATTAGACAGAGCTAACTGAGTATTCATTGCACATAAAGCATACAAAGATTTTCAGCTTAAAGCATTAACAACAATATTTGTTTTTCCCGGATGATAGTCAATCACTAACTCGTAATCTTTTAGAACTTCAAGCCATCTCTACTGTCGTAAATTCAAATCTTTTTGTGTCATTAGATATTTCAAACTCTTATGATTTGAATAAACATGAAATTTCTTACCAAACAGATAATGGCGCCAAATTTTCAATGCAAACACAATGGCTGCTAACTCTAAATTGTTCGTCGAGTAATTCTTTTCATGCGGTTTCAACTGTCTTGAGTCATAAGCTATAACTTTGCCTTCCTAAATCAAAATGCAGCCCAAACCATTCAACGATGCATCACTATATATTACAAATTCTTTACCCGATTCTGGTTGTACTAACATTGGAGCTTCAATCAAAAGAGCTTTCAACTGATCAAAACTTTTCTAACATTTCTCGGACCATTCAAAATTTACATCTTTTTGAAGAAATCCTGCCAACGGAGTCACAATCATCGAAAATCCTTTTACAAACCATTGGTAATAGCCAGCTGGTCTCAGAAAACTGCAGGATTCAGATACATTTCTCGAAGGCTTTCAATCAATTATTGCAGAAATCTTGCTTGGATAAACTCGAATACCGAATGCTGACACAATATGTCTCAAAAAACCAACCTCACGCAACCAAAATTCACATTTATTGAACTTTTCATATAACTGCTTATCACGCAGAGTCTGCAATACAATTTTTAAATGCTCGATATGCTCAGCTTCATTTTGCGAATGGATCAAAATATCATCTATGAACACAACAACAAATCAATCTGGGTACGGTCTCAAAATTCGATTCATTAAGTCTATAAAAATAACAGGTCCATTTGTTAGTCTAAAAGGCATAACTAAAAATTCATAGTGACTATACCTTGTTCTGAATGTAGTCTTCGGCACATCAGAGTCTTTAACTCATAACTGATAATAACCCGATCTCAAATCTATCTTTGAAAACATTGTAGCCCCTTTTACCTGATCAAACAAATCATCTATTCGCGGTAGAGGGTATTTATTCTTAATCGTCACTTTGTTAAGCTGCCTGTAGTCTATACACATTCTCATTGTGCCATCTTTCTTTTTCACAAACAATACGGGAGCACCCTAAGGCAAGAAACTCGTCTTGCAAAACCTCTATAACACCCCAAACCCGACCTAGACGTTATGGCCAGATCCGACGTGCCACATCGAAGCGTTCAAAACATTTTATATTGTTGATCTAGAAAAACTTACTTAGTGTTTTAAAAGATAATTTCATTGCAGGTTAAAGTGAATGGAAGCTATGCACCAGGTAGGAAGCCGGGAAAGAGAAGGTGAGTCCATCGGACTGCTTACGTACCAAGCTCCCTTCGAATCCAATCTTAGACATGCATACCGCCATTTCCACACCTTAACATCATGTATATTTCCAGGAAACCAATTTGATTAAGTCCTTTTTAGGAAAGTGATTAATTTTGGAAAATATTTTCATTGCGGAAGCTTTGCTTGTAGTCGTGTTATTTTGAAATCAATTACTATTTTTGAAAACACGCCCTAAAGCTATCCAATTCCAACAGTTAAATATAAGTAATACATACCTTAATAGAACATATTAAAACCATAAAAAAAAATAATTAAGCGGCCTTATTACATTTAAAAAAACCCAAAACCTTAAACGTAAATAAAAGGATGTCTAGTTCACCAGAAGAAAATCGACCTGCAGAATGTGTGGCCACTCCAAATCCCTCACAGCTCCAAGCCCACTATGGTTGGGGATTACCTACGTGGATGAAAATAAAAGGGTGAGTTTGGGGAAACTCAGTGTGCAAATTAACCCAACCATAGCCTATATCGGTTCAAACCATAGAAAATAGAATAAGTTGGCCTTAGCCCAGAACAGAATTCAGAATAAAGCCCATAGGCCCATAACAGAATAGAATGGATATTACATGTTTATGCAAAACCCAACCCATATCCAACCACATGCACCCCCATAACAACCTTTCACCATGTGGGGAGACTACTCGACCCACCCAACCACTACACACCACAGAAATATGCAGCATGGCTGCCAGAACAGATAATGTGACAGAGTCACCAGATACAGATAATCGTGGCAGAGCCACCAGATCAGATAATTGTGGCATAGCCACCAGGACGCTTCCTCCATAATATAACCCATGTCCCCATGCAACAGATATACAATCGTGGCATACATCAAACGAAATCAGCTCATCATGCTTTCCAGTCAAAAGTACCCCTAGGGGTATAATGGTAAATTTGCACCTAGGGGTATAACAGTAATTTTCCATACATAGAGGTATTCAAGTAATTTAACTATTCTTATGGTTTTGATGCATAACATAACCATTTACGTACGACCAGAAACACTTACCGTGTTTTCTTACCGAATTGGGCCTGTTGGGCCGTTATCCCGATTTTGGCCCATTAAGCCCAAAAACATCAAAATGCACAAAATCATGCACTCTACATTCTTATCACTTTAATTTATCATATACCTTACACTATTAATCTCGCGAGCATTCGCACACTCGCAAGTTCTTAAAATATCAGCTTCTCGACATTTCGGCTTTTGCCGATCTAGTCTATAAGAGGGTGTCAGTTACACACTTGTTTCCGACGATATGCTGACGAGATCTACACACGAACTACCTACAATTGGATTACTAACACGTTAATTTGACTATTGAAAAGGAACTACGTATTAACCCCTTACCATATTCGGCTGAAAACACCTTAGGCACTAGCGATCCTACCTTTGCCGAAATTAGCGATTATGTCTAGATCCAGTCGTTCCACTTGTCCAAGCCTTCGATCAGTAGCCTCTAGATCCCACTATTATCAAAATAAAATAGTTATAACAACCCTTAGAGCTACAAGCCCAAATCGACAGCCTCCTTAACCTTTAGGGGTTTCGGCTTTTTCTAAAACCTGAAATAAAGATTAAGTTCAAAAACTTACCACCGGTTCCTTCAGTCAATAATTCCAATTAACTCCTCCTCAATTTTGATGCAGATCTAACCCCTCAAATGATAACAAAATTCGAGCCTTAAGTGATCTTAGAATTCGGCTATGTCCCTATGGCTATGCGTTTTTGGCTTTTTGTAACAGTGAAGAAAAGATAAGGGTTTTGTAATGGCTTTGTCGACAGAAACTTGGGGTTCAGACGACTAGAGAATCTGTCAAGAAGATGAGGGAAAATAAGAGGGTTTTGACTAGAAAAAAATGGCACAAAAGAAATCAAGCTTTCGGGATTTTGGTTTTTTGAGGCAATCGACTATAGGCTTAAAACAACTGATAAAAAAATGAAGATGAGCAGAATGGTAGAGAGATTCAGCAGACAAGAAGAAGCAAAGAAGTTGATGAAGAGAGAAAAATAAGAAAAAAGAAAAAGAAAGAATGGTCAGGAAACGGCACAACTTACCCCTATTGCCGAACTTATACTTAGCATTTGACCTAGCCGAAACTTGGCCCCTAAAGAAAAACACTTGGCCGGCCAACTTTTGCTCCTCAAGAGTCCACCATTTGGCCGACACTACTCTCCCTAATCAGCTCCTAAATCCTCTCCCTTATCCCCTCCTTAGTCAATCACCTGAGCAACTCAAACTCCTCCTGACAGTCTTTTACTTGAGTTCCAAAACTTCCCCTTTCTAATCATAAAAATAATTCCTTTAATATGCTGTCATTGTGACTTGAACCTCAGTTCTCCCTAGCATCCACACGCCACTTTTATAGCCTTCCCAGTGGCGTCATATGACACTCTGCCACCTGCTTCTTTGTGTTTTATTTTACCCAATTAATACTTAAAAGCCCAGTTAACTAGAACCCCTTTTTCTTACGGAACTAAAATTACCGAGTTTTAACTTAAGCTTGGACCTTCTAGAGGCCCACTAACATAATTAAACCTACGGCAAACAGACAGAACACATAAATTTTAAATTTTGCCAACATACATAGAATTCCCGAAAATTGGGGCGTTACAACTCTACCCTCCTTAAAGAAATTTCGTCCTCGAAATTTACCTGATCCAAACAGATGAGGGTATTGCTGTTGCATCGCCTCTTCTGGCTCCCAAGTGGCTTCCTCTCTGCCATGATTACACCAAAGCACTTTCACTAACGGGACATATTTTCTTCTGAGAACCTTAACATCTCGAGCCAATATTTGCACAGGCTCCTCCTCAAAGGTCAAATCAGTCTGAACTTCAATTTCTGCAACTGGCACGACATGAGTAGGGTCAGAACGATAACGCCTTAACATGGAGACGTGAAAAACATCGTGAATCCTATCTAACTTTGGAGGAAATTCTAATTGATAAGCCACTGGGCCTATTCGCTTCAAAACCCGATAAGGCCCAATGAACCGTGGGCTCAACTTGCCCTTCTTACCAAACCTTAATATCTTCTTCCAAGGAGAAACCTTTAAGAAGACCATATCACCTACTGAGTACTCAATCTCCTTACACTTCAAATCTGCATACGACTTTTGCCTATCAAATGCTTCTTTTAACCGATCCCTAATTATTCTGACATTATCCTTAGTATCAGCTACCAACTCTGGTCCAAGAACTTGTCGCTCTCCTAGCTCTGTCCAACAACTAGGTGTACGACACCTTCGTCCATACAGTGCTTCATACAGTGCCATTTGAATACTCACCTAGTAACTCTTATTGTACGCAAATTCTGCCAACGACAAGTAATCCTCCCAACTACCTCGAAAGTCTATTACGCATCCCCTCAACATGTCCTCCAGAATCTGAATAACCCTTTCCGACTGATCATCAGTTTGGGGATGGAAAGCCATACTAAAGTTCCATCGCGTCCCCAATGCCTCATGCAACTTTTGCCAAAATCGAGATGTGAATCTGGGATCCCGGTCAGAGATAATCGAAACTGGGACTCCATGAAGTCGTACAATCTCCGCCACATATAACTTGGCTAACTTTTGAAGTGAAAAGTCAGTATGTACAGGTATGAAATGGGCTAATTTGGTCAACCTATCCACAATCACCCACACCGAGTCTTTCTTCGATGGTGTTAAGGGCAACCCACTCACAAAGTCCATGGTTACCCTCTCCCACTTCCAAAGTGGTATCTTCACTGGTTGCAACAGTCCAGAAGGTAATTGATGCTCAGCTTTCACTTGCTGGCATGTCAGACATTTCCCTACAAACTCTGTTACTTCTCGTTTAAGTCTAGGCCACCAGTACAATTCTCGCAAGCCGTGATACAACTTGTTCCCTCCAGGATGCATGGCACAAAGTCCCCCATGAGCTTCCTTCAATATTGTCTGCCTCAAATCAGAGTCCTTCAGAACACAAATTCTTCCTAGGAAGCACAGAACTCTTTCGCCATTTAACCCAAACTCAGAAGTTTCCCCTTCCGTAACTTGTTAAAAACGAGCGACCAAGGACTCATCGTTCAACTGCTTTTCCTTAATCTGATCCACCCAGGTTGGCCTCACTTGCAACTTCGCCAACTGACTTCCATCATCATACAGACTCAGACGAGCAAACATTGCTCTCAGATCAGATACAGTTCTACGACTTAGAGCTTCGGCTACCATATTAGCCTTGCCTGGGTGATACTCGATCGAACAGTCATAATCTTTAAGCAACTCAATCCATTTCCTTTGCTTAAGGTTCAGCTCCTTTTGAGTCAACAAATACTTAAGACTCTTATGGTCTGTGAATATAATACACCTTTCTCCGTACAAGTAATGTCTCCAAATCTTAAGTGCAAATATCACTGCTGCCAACTCCAAATCATGAGTAGGGTAGTTCCCCTCGTGAGGCTTAAGCTGTCGTGATGCATATGCAACCACCTTACGGAGATGCTCATCATGCTTCACTTCCGTTTCAGAATATACCAGGATATGGTCAATAAAAACGACTACGAACTGATCCAAAAATGGTTGGAACACACGATTCATCAGATCCATAAATGCCGCAGGAGCGTTCGTCAGTCCAAATGGCATAACCAGAAACTCATAATGACCATACCGAGTCCTGAATGTCATCTTATGGATATCTGCCTCCTTCACCCTTAACTGATGATATCTAGATCGAATGTTAATCTTGGAAAATACAGAAGCTCCTCTAAGCTGGTCGAACAGATCATCAATCCTTGGCAGTGGATACTTATTCTTAATCGTCAGTTTGTTCAACTAGCGATAATCAGTGCACATCCGCATCGTACCATCCTTCTTTTTCACGAATAGCACCGGTGCTCCCCATAGAGATACGTTTGGCCTAATAAAGCCCATATCCAACAAATCTTGAATTTGTGCCTTTAACTCCACTAACTCCTTCGGTGCCATCCTATACGGTGCGATGGACACAGGCGCCGTTCTAGGCAACAAGTTGGTTCTAAACTCAACTTCTCGGTTCTGAGGTAATCCCAGAAGCTCCTCCGGAAAAACATCTTGGAACGCCTTTACGGTCTTAACCTTATCCACTGTCAGACCATCCTCTTCCGACTGACTTACAAATGCCAAATAGGCCTCACAACCTTTCCGAATCCACTTTTCGGCTCTTAATGCTGACACCACATTGGACAAATAATCCCTTCGCTCACCTATCACCATACCCTCCTCATCCTTTGTGGTTCTTAACACCATTCGTTTAGCAGCACAATCCAAAGTCGCCTTATGCTTAACAAGCCAGTCCATTCCCAGAATGAGATCAAACTCTCTGAACGGTAACTCTATCAGATCTCCAGGGAAAGTCCTACCTTGAGTTTCTAAGGGTACATCCCTATACAGTTTGTCTACTCTAACCAAGTGACCCAAAGGGCTTAGCACAGATACTCCACTCACAATCTTCTTAGAGTGCACACCCAACGACCCAGATATGGCACATGCAACATAGGAATAAGTAGATCCAATATCCACCAAAGCAATATACGGCATGCTAGAAACCAAAAACGTACCAGTTATGACATCAGGTGCGTCGGCCTCCTCTCGACGACGAGCTGCATACACCAACGCTGGTTGTCGAGCTTCAGCATTTTCGGCACCCCTGCCAGGTGCCCCTCGACCTCGACCATTTCCATTTCCGCCCTACTTTGTCCACGTACTCTCTGTGGTTGTGGTCCACCTCTCATGGGTTGAGCAATCCTCTATACCACAACTTGGGCCTGATCAGCTCTCTGAGGACAGTCCTTAACTCTATGCTCCATAGATCTGCATCAGAAGCAAGTATCGGAACATTTTCTACACTCGCCCAAATGTACCTTACCACAGTCTCCACAGATTGGTGGTCTAACAACATTCATCGGCACTGCTCAAACTAGTTCCTCCACTCTTGCTCTCTTAACATTTATATTTGCTCCACCCGATGGTCCTGAATCCCTCTGAAAACGGTTTCGATCCTTCTCCAGATTCTGCTTTTCAGCATGCTTAACCTCCTCAGCTATCTTTGCCTTCTCCACCAAGACCGCAAAGTCCCGCTCCCTCTGCAGAGTAATCAACACCCTAAGGTAATCTCTAAGACCATCCTCGAAGCACACACTTCACTCATATTCCGTAGCGACTATGCCCACGACATACCGGTTCAGCCTCAAAAACTCGGCCTATTACTCAGCGACTGTTTTACCTCCTTGCACCAGATTCAAGAATTCCTTTCTGCAGGTGTCCACATAACTCGGCCCAACATACTTCCCTTTAAAGGCCGTCTTAAAAAGTTCCCAAGTTACCCTATCAGTCGGGGTCCCTTCTCTCATAGGAGCCACCACTGATAGGCCTCTTCCCTCAGCAACGACACGGCTCCCTTCAGCTTCTGCTCCACAGAGCAGTCCAAGTCATGCATAATCTGTTCTATGGCCTCCAACCAATATTCCACCATATTCGAGGCTACACCAGACACGCCCTTAAAGATCTCCGCTCCGTTAGCTCGAAGTCGTTCAGAAATAGATCCCTGAATTTCGTTGCCCGTACTTGCCCCGGCAACCCTTTCCAGAACTCGAAGCATTGCCTGTGACAGGGCATCATCCCCGGTACCACGGTCATGAGACTCCACCTCTATTGCCGGTGGTACCGGTGCATCTGCCGCCGGCATATGTCCCGAAAACGAAGATCTCACTCGAGCGCTTCCTCGGCCCCATCCATGGCCTCTTCCACGAGCGGCTCTTGTGCTCATATCGTATTATCTGATTATGAATTTTTATGCATTAATTCAATATTCCAATGTTTATTACAGATGTTTTATGAATCAGACAGTAATACAAAGTTTGATTTCGCAGAATCGAAGTCTAGCTACAGTTTCAGTCTCTTATAAAATTTTCCTATGGCTTTAGTATCATCCTATCCTAGTAGGGTTTCAGTACAGACAGATAATTTAGGAAAGTATTCAGAAAAGTTCAGAGTAATACTTACAGGCTGGGGTCGAAGATTCAGAATGCCACCTTCTAAAGATCTAAATTTTAAAAACTGAGTTTTCTTTTAAACTTTGTTTTCGAAAATCCTTGTTTTTGTAAACCCATTCCACAGTCGAGTTGTTGCAACTTGGCTCTGATACCACTAAATGTAACACCCCAAACCCGGCCTAGACGTTATGATCGGATCTGACGTGCCACATCAAAGCGTTCAAAACATTTTATATTGTTGATCTAGAAAAACTTACTTAGTGTTTTAAAAGATAATTTCATTGCAGATTAAAGTGAATAGAAGCTGTGCACCAGGTAGGAAACCGAGAAAGAGGAGGTGAGTCCATCGGACTGCTTAAGTACCAAGCTCCCTTCGGATCCAATCCTAGACATACACACTGCCATTGCCACACCTTAACGTCATGTATATTTCCAGGAAACCAATTTGATTAAGTCCTTTTTAGGAAAGTGATTAAATTTGGAAAATATTTTCAGTGCGGAAGCTTTACTTGTAGTCGTGTTATTTTGAAATCAATTACTATTTTTGAAAACACGCCCTAAAGCTATCCAATTCCAACAGTTAAATATAAGTAATACCTACCTTAATAAAACATATTAAAACCATAAAAAAAATAATCAAACGGCCTTATTACATTTTAAAAAAAACCCAAAACCTTAAACGTAAATAAAAGGATGTCCAGTTCACCAGAAGAAAATCAACTTGTAGAACGTGTGGCCACTCTGAATCCCTCACAGCTCCAAGCCCATTATGGTTGGGGATTACCTGCGTGGATGAAAATCAAAGGGTGAGTTTGGGGAAACTCAGTGTGCAAATTAACCCAACCATAGCCTATATCGGTTCAAACCACAGAAAATAGAATAAGTTGACCTTAGCCCAGAACAGAATTAACAATAAAGCTCATAGGCCCATAACAGAACAGAACGGATATTACATATTTATGCAAAACCCAACCCATATCCAACCACATGCATCCCATACCAACCTTTCACCATGTGGGGAGACTACTCGACCCACACAACCTCTACACGCCATAGAAATATGCAGCAAGGCTGCCAGAACAGATAATGTGACAGAGTCACCAGATACAGATAATCGTGGCAGAGCCACCAGAACAGATATATGTGGCAGAGCCACCAGATCAGATAATTGTGGCATAGCCACCAGGACACTTCCTCCATAATATAACCCATGTCCCCATGCAACAGATATACAATCATGGCATACATCAAACGGAATCAGCTTATCATGCTTTTCAGTCAAAAGTACCCCTAGGGGTATAATGGTAATTTTGCACCTAGGGGTATAACAGTAATTTTCCATACATAGGGGTATTCAAGTAATTTAACTATTCTTAAGGTTTTTATGCATAACATAGCCATTTACGTATGACCAGAAACACTTACTGCGTTTTCTTACTGAATTAGGCCCGTTGGCCCGTTATCCCGATTTTGGCCCTTTAAGCCCAAAAATATTGAAATGTACAAAATCGTGCACTCTACAGTCTTATCACTTTAATTTATCATCTACCTCACACTATTAATATCACGAGCATTTGCACACTCGCCAGTTCTCAAAATATCGGCTTCTCGGTATTTCGGCTTTTGCCGATTTAGTCTATAAGAGGGTGTCAGTTACACACCTGTTTGCGACGACATGCTGACGAGATCCACACACGAACTACCTACAATTGGATTACTAACACGTTAATCTGACTATCAAAAATGAACTACGTATTAACCCCTTACCATATTCGGCCGAAAACACCTTAGGCACTAGCGATCCTACCTTTGTCGAAATTAGCGATTATGTCTAGATCCAGTCGTTCCACTTGTCCAAGCCTTCGATCAGCAGCCTCTAGATCCCACTATTATCAAAATAAAATACTTATAACAACCCTTAGAGCTACAAGCCCAAATCGACAGCCTCCCTAACCTTTAGGGGTTTCGGCTTTTTCTAAAACCTGAAATAAAGATTAAGTTCAAAAACTTACCACCGGTTCCTTCAGTCAATGATTCCAATTAACTCCTACTCGATTTTGATGCAGATCTAACCCCTCAAATGATAACAAAAGTCGAGCCTTTAGTGATATTAGAATTCGGCTATGTCCCTATGGCTATGCGTTTTCGGCTTTTTGTAACAGTGAAGAAAAGATGAGGGTTTTGTAGTGGCTTTGTCGACAGAAACTTGGGGTTCAGAGGACTAGAGAATCTGTGAAGAAGATGAGGGAAAATAAGAGGGTTTTGACTAGAAGAAAATGGCACAAAAGAAATCAGTCTTTCGGGATTTCGACTTTTTGAGGCAATCGACTATAGGCTTAAAACAACTGATAAAAAAATGAAGATGAGTAGAATGGTAGAGAGATTCAGCAGACAAGAAGAAGAAAAGAAGTTTATGAAGAGAGAAAAAAGAAGAAAAAAGAAAAAGGAAGAATGGTCAGGAAACAGCACAACTTACCCCTAATGCCGAACTTATACTTGGCATTTGACCTAGCCGAAACTTGCCCCGTAAAGAAAAAGCCTTGGCCGGCCAACTCTTGCTCCTCAAGAGTCCACCATTCGGCCGACACTACTCTGCCTAATCAGCTCCTAAATCCTCTCCCTTATGCCCTCCATACTCGATCACCTGAGCAACTCAAACTCCTCCTGACAGTCTTTTACTTGAGTTCCAAAACTTCCCCTTTCTATTCATAAAAATAATTCCCTTAATATGCTGTCATTGTGACTTGAACCTCAGTTCTCCATAGCATCCACACGCCACTTTTATAGCCTTCCCAGTGGCGTCACATGCCACTCTGCCACCTGCTTCTTTTTGTTTTATTTTACCCAATTAATACTTAAAAGCCCAGTTAACCAGAACCCCTTTTTTCTTACAGAACTAAAATTAACTAAAATTATCGAGTTTTAACTTAAGTGTGGGCCTTCTAGAGGCCCACTAACATAATTAAACCTACGCCAAACAGACAGAACACAGAAATTTTAAATTTTGCCAACATACACAGAATTCCCGAAAATTGGGGCGTTACAACCTCTATCAGTTAATTCTTGAAATTGAATTTCAATTCTTTTAACTCTGTCGGGGCCATTCTGTACGAAGCTATCGATATCGGAGTTGTACCCGGCACTAAGTCAATGTCAAACTCAACCTCTCGTTTTGGTGGTAATCCTGGTAACTCTTCAGGAAGCACATCTGGAAACTCATACACAATTGGCACTGATTCAATCTTCTTTTTAGTCACTTTCGTATCAAGCACATAAGCCAAGTAAGCTTTACAACCCTTTCTCACATATTTTTGAGCCAACATCAATGAAATCACTACTGGCAAACTATTCAGATCATCTGACTCAATCCGGATAATTTCATTATTTTGGCATCAAATCAATCATCTTTCGTTTGCAATTTACAATAGTATCATGCAACGTTAGCCAATCCATACCTAGGATTATATCAAACTCATCAAATGGTAACAACATCAAATCAGCCGGAAAGCAATTATCCTGAATCATCAGCGAACAGTTCTTGCACACTTTATCAACCAACACACACTTGCCTAAGGGGTTCGATACTCTAATTAAAAATTTAGTAGACTCTACATGCAAAGTCTTACTGGATGCTAAATTCACACATATATATGAATGAGTTGATCCTGGATCTATCAATGCAATAACTTTAATATCATAGAGAGTAAAAGTACCGGTAACGATGTTTGGAGATAACGTTTCTTTGTGAGCATGAATAGCATAGGCTCGTACAGGTGCTCTTGCCTCTGACCACACAACAGAGTCTTTAGTTGCTTTCTAGCTACCACTCACATTTCATGTGTTTCTAGGTGGTCTACCTCTAGCTGAAGTGTTATTCGGTCTCACATTCTGTACTGTATCTTGTTCAGTCAACTCCAAACAATCACAGATAAAATGATCCAAGGATCTACATTTAAAACAAGCTTGATCATTCAATCTACAATTGCTGGGATGCCTTTTACCACAATGTTTACATTCAAGTCGGTTATGCCTTACACTGCCAACACTAGTAATCGACGTAGTTGGAGCTTTGAAGCTTGACTGTTGTCTCACTCGATCTCTGTTTGAATGCCCTACAGATGCATTAGAACGATTAAACAAGTCTCAAAATTTCTTTGATACAGACTGATAAGATTTACTAGTTGATCTCTTTCTCGAATCTTTTTCTTCATAATCTGCTTTTCCTTTTCTTTGCTAAGATCTTCGGCTTTACAAGCCCTTTCAAGAAACAAAACAAATTCTTTGATTTCCAGAATCCTAACTAATAGCTTTATGTCTTCATTCAATCCATCAACGAATCATTTACACATGATCTTTTCGGTAGAAACATATTCCCGAGCATATTTGCTCAAACACACAAATTCTCTTTCATATTCTGTGACAGTCATTTGTCATTGTTTCAACTTTAGAAACTCTTTATGCTTCTGATCGAGAAATTGTTGGCTTATATACTTCGTTTGCAACTCGAATTGAAATAATTTCTAGGTGACACGTTCCCTCAGAACTACTGATATCAATGTTTTCCACCAATGATACGCATTGTCTCTTAACAAAGATAATACACATTTGATACATTCATCAGGAGTACAGGATAATTCATCAAACACTCTGATTGTATTCTCGAGCTAGAACTCAGCCCTCTCAGCAACTTCATCAACTGTACCGTGAAACTCTTCGGCCCCGTGTTTATGTATCTTATCCACTAATGGCTTAGTCAATCAAATTGGATCTATCACTTGTGCCACAATTACAACTTTTTGAGGAACAGGTGTGGGTGGAGGTTGTTGAGCAATCGGATTCATTTGAACGAACTCCGTGAATGACTCATTCATCGTTTGGAAGAAGGCTTGCTTAGCCTCTCCCCTTTTGCTATTAAAAATCGGCTTAGAATCAGCCAGCACTGCCCCTTGAATGGGAGCAAGCGCATTACTTTCCACATCATTAGCTATTGCTCATTCGGGGGCCATTTTTTATATAAAAACATATTTTAGCAGTCAAGAATCATCACACTATCACAGTTTATATATATGGCATGTATAGCTAGACTCTCACACGCTACATTAGTCCTAGAATCGACTAAACTGTAGGTTTGATACTAATTAAATGTAACACCCCTAGCCCGTATCCGCCACCAGAATAGGGTTACGAGGAATTACCGATCAATCACAACATAAATCATACAAAAATTCATTATCATATAAATATCAATCAAACATTATCACAATATCCCTTGTAAGGCTCTACGAGGCCTTAAAACATGCTTAGAAGTGGTCCGGGACTAAACCGATAACATTAGCAAACTTTGAGAAACTTAGAAAATTTTCAAATATTTCAGGGTCACATGTTTATGTGAACAGGTCATGTGCCCCACATGATTACTAGACATGCCCATGTCACAGGCCATGTGAAAACAGAGCATACATACTAACTTGTACCACACAGCCGAGGACATGCACATATGCTTGGCCATGTGAAATCTAAGGGGGTTACTGACTTGGGTCACACGACCGACCACACGCCCGTGTGCCAGCTCGTTTGTAACACACACGGCCAATAGAAACGCCCGTGTGTCTAGGCTGTGTCAAAACTGTAGGGTATACTGACATTAATTCGAAGGGTACCCTAGGGCAACATGACCGTGTGTCACACACGAGCGTGCAACATGAGCGTGTGTCACACACGGCTGAGACACACACTCCTGTAGAAAAAAATACGCCATTTGTAAAGCCAATTCGCCACCCCTTTCTCAAACACACCAAGCCATCAAAATGGTATCATTTCCATACATATATAGGAAGCCAAAACATGTCAATTCACAAACATTTCTTTCCATTTCATAATCAACCTTTTCACTACTTAAATTCTCAACCAAATTCATAACAAAAAAATATACCAAAATAATTAGACTTGCATAACTTCTAAATGCATTTCATCATCACCTTATCACCTATTTCATGCCACAAAACTTACCATTTCAACATCACATAATCAAGCCACAACATATCATCATTCAAATCTTAATACTCCAATTTACAACTAACCAAAATAACAACTACACACCATACCAAAAGAAGCCAACACATAAGACATTATATACATCTCATGTATCACATATTAAGCCCATAATTCAAGTCAATTTAAATGGCCATATCCACACCAACATTTACATCATTTATAAGCCAAATCCAATGGCTACTTTCATAACTCAAAACTTATCAAAATGACACTAGCTATACATGCCATATACCATAAATACAAAGCTTTAAAAGTACCAACGAGATGATTGATAGTGCGATGACGTATTCCCAACAATCCCCAAGTCTGAGCTGGCTTCGATAATCTATAAACATGGAAAGAACATACAAAGTAAGCTTTAAAAGCTTAGTAAGCCATATACAAATAAAGCTATCACATGAACATTTGCATTTCAATTCAAATATGTTTAACATAGCTAATATCATTCACATTCACAAACCTTTCCATTAAACATATATTCAATGTCTTAATCATGTTCATCAAATATTTCCCCTATTCAATACTTGTATGAATTTCGTATGCACCTGAGTCACTTAGCTCATTCACATGTTCTTTCTCGACTTGAGTTTGCCCGTTGAACCATTCGGAGTTATTAAGGATACTCGAAAATCACATAAACTTGTACAATGTCATATCCCAGATATGGTCTTACATGTTATCACATATCGATGCCACTGTCCCAGACAGGGTCTTACACAAAATTGATTAACGATGCCAATGACCCAGACATGGTCTTACATGTAATCACATCTCGATAACCTAATGTCATGACATTTGTATCCTATGCTATTCCTAAGGTTCGTACGGGACTTGCAGATGTCGAAACTTCATTGTCTCTTGCTCATATTTGCTTGTTTCACATTCATAACAATTCAATAGCAAGGAAATAGATGTAATTTAATTTAAAGACATTTATTTGCATATGAACTTACCTCGTAGTCGAAATAGAAGAATCGGATTGATTACTCATAACTTTCGATTTCGCTCGATCTAAATCTAATTTCTTTCTTTCAGGATCAATTAAGCTTTGTAAGTGTCGAACCCTAAGTTAGCATTAAAGCTTCTTTTTTCCTCTTCAAATTTGCCTTGGATGAAGAAATAAAGATGATATGGCTTTTTGTTTTATTTTAATTAAACTTAAATCACAAATTACTAATTTATCTTAATAAATTAACTTAAAAACTTTATAATGCTTGTCTATAAATGTCCATTGTCACAATAAATGGTCTAATATCAACATAAGGACCTCTCATTTAATGCCTCATAGAAAATAGACACTTTTAACTTATAGCATGCTACTTTTGCACTTTACGCGATTAAGTCCTTTATCTCAAATTGTGTTATTAAATGATAAAATTAGCTCACAAAATTTTCACACATACATATTCACATATTGTAAACACCAAAAATAATATTAAAATAATTTTACGACCTCATATTTGTGGTTCCAAAACCACTGTTCCAATTTAGCTAAAGCTGGGCTGTTACAAAGTACCTTTGGGATTACTACAGCCTGTGATGATACCATAGTGGAAGTGGGATAGAGTTACAATAGATTTCGTATCAAGTTTGCCTCTGTCTCTGAAAAAGAAATATGCTATCTGGGTTGCTGTAGATCGATTAACAAAGTTTGTGCATTCCATTCCGATATGTATCTTGATAAATTGGCTGAATTATACATTTCAGAGATTGTTAGATTGCACGGGATGCCAGTTTTGATTTTTTCAAATAGAGATCCGAGGTTTACATCACGATTTTGGAAGAAGCTACAAGAAGCTCTTGGTACGAGGTTGAATTTTAGTACAACTTTTCATCTGCAAACCGATGATCAATCTGAGAGAGTAATACAGATTCTTGACGATATGCTTCATTGTTATGTGATAGAGTTCGAAGGCAACTGGGAGAAATATTTGCCATTGGTTGAATTCGTGTACAACAGTTTTCAATTTAAGCATAAAGATGGCACAATACGAAGCTTTATACGTGTAATATCCCGAAGTAGGGCCTAATCGGAATAGTGGTTTCGTGACCACAAATCTAGGATAGAAATAATTATTTTATAATTATTTTGATGTTTATGATATGATTTCATGATTGTGTGAAAATTTCGTGATGAAATCCTATGCCTAAAGTGCTTAAATTGAAATTAGGGACTAAATCGAATAATTTGCAAAATTTGCATTCCAGGAGTTTTTAGTATGAAATTGCTTTGGAATATTAATGAGGAGGTCTTAAATAGCAATTTTACCAATTTCTAAGTCTATGGACAAAAAATTGGACATGGATGGAATTTTTGAAAGTTTAGTAGTAAGGGCATTTTGGTCATTTGCATATTAAATGAAATAAAATAAGAAAAATAACACAAAATGATCATCTTCTCCATATTGTTGCTGCCAAATTTTACCTCTCCCCATAGCTGGGGTTTCTTCAACTTTTAAGCTTCATAGTAAGTGATTTCATGCCCCGTTTTTAATGATTTTATGTTTTTGAAATCCCGGTAGCTTGAATTAACTTATGCTAGCAATAATTCAACCTAGGGTTCATATTTGGAAAAATACCCATAGGTGAAATTTGTGTATTTTGGTGTTTTATGATAGAATATGAGGTTTTAAATTATGTTAGACAACTTGTGCTACTCGGTTTTAAGCGAAAACGAGTAAAAGAGCTTTATTAGTAAAAATACCTAATAGTCATAAGTACATGTTAGAGTGTGAATTTGATGTTGCCATAGAAGGGAAAAATGATCAGCATGTCATAAAACATAAGAATAAGGGATGAAGTTTAACTCCCGAGCCTAGGGGCAAAAGTGTAATTATGCAAAAGTTTAGGGGTAAAAATGTAATTTTGCCAAAGTTCGTATTAATGGCTGTTTTGATGAATGTATGTATTAAATAAGATTAATTTGGCATTATAGATCAAGAGAAACGAGATTCAAGTCATGACCGATGGAAAAACAAAGTTTACGAAGAATAGGCTCGATTGCTAATAATTTTGTATCGAGGTAAGTTCATGTGTAAATGTAGTAACATAATTATCATTTTAAGCAATTTAATGTTGTTTATATGATATGATGCTTATTATTATCATGAAATGTTATGTTTTGTGGTTATTGTTGAATAATATGTAATTATGTGAATTACTTGATGAGTATGAACTATCACTGAGTATCGGTTCCGATATTCCGTGGAAGACAGCAAAGATGTGAGATCGAGGAAAAAGCCCATTTGAACCTTAGGAATAGATTAGAATACAAGTGACATGCCACTAGGATACTTGAGTTCTGAACTCGTTGAGTTGAGTCCGAGTTCGTGAGATGTAACTAGGCATTCGAACTCGTTGAGTTGAGTCCGAGTTCACTTATGGGTGGGTTACATGGTAGCTTGGCTACATAAGTTATGTAGGCTATTGAGTTTGTCTAACTGCGGGTATGGCACTTACGTTCATGAAATCCGCGTATTCGAATTATATTCTAATGTGTTCAACGGGTGAATCTTAAGTGAATGAGAAGAATGCCTAAAACGAAGGTGACATATTGGTAAGTGTGGTGAATTAGAAAATTTGACAGGCATGTGTTTAAATCCTTGGGTTGAGAACTTGGTATGATGAAATCGTAGAAAGATACTAAATGCAAATGAAACATGAATGTCTTGGTGTTGTTTATGCAAATGATGTTTTATGTGGAATTTCATAATTATGTTACTTGCTATTTGCATGTGAACTTACTAAGCATTTATGCTTACTCCCTCCTTTTCATTCATTGTAGTTGTTGACAAGCCGGCTTGAGAATCGGGATAGGTTGAAGATTCGTCCACACTATCCGAAGGCCTAAATTGGTAAAATGGCTTGTGTATTTTGAATGTGGCATGTATGGCAAAATACTCACTTTGTGTAAATGATCTTATGATATGGTTATGGTTTGGCAAGAAAAGGGTTTATAAATGATTAGCCATTGGAATGACCAATCTAAGTCATATTTGATGTTATGTATGTTTAAAATGCTATTTAGTCCATGAAAATCTATAGTAAAGTAAAATTTGCCATAAAACAGAATTTGACAGCAGCAGAGATGTAAATTTGAAAAATCACTAAAAATAGTAGAAATAGAATTAAATGATGAGTAAGTTATGAAATTTAATCTTGATGAGTCTATTTTCATATGGATGGAACAAAACAGGCATATGAGTTATAGTTTGTGAGATATTTAAGTTTTGGTGGAACAGGGTCAGAGTGATATCTGTATCCCCTATTCTGACTTTAAAAATTCACTATAAATTTTACAAAAACAATTAGGAGTTTTATCTTACATTCATGAAATACTTATTAATTCTAGTTTTATAAGAAACAAACAACATAGTCATTGAAACTCTGTACAGGGAGATATCTAATTCGTAATACACAGGGGAGACTTTAACTAATAAACTGTACTAACTGGCTTGACTAAAAATTCTAGAAAAAAAATTAGTAAATAGATATATGAGTCTAGTTTCAGGAAAAAATTACAAAATTTGATTTTGATTTTCGTAACTCAATATATGAATTTTTAAGCGACTGTGACGCAAATTGCCAGCTTGACTGGAAATTTTGAAAAATAAATTGTCTGAGCTGTTTAAGTAATGAATTAAGCCCGTTAACACCTCGTGTTCGACTCCAGCGATGGTCTCGGGTACGGGGCATTACAATACGGCTGCAAATGTCAAACTCCATTTTACTGGACAGAACTTAGTGAGAAAAAAATTCACGGGGTTGATTTGATTAGAGAGACTGAAGAGAAAGTAAAAGTAATTCGCGACAGTCTAAAAGCAGCTTCAGAGCGACAGAAATCATACGCGAATTTGAAATGAAAAGAAATTGAATTTCATATTGGCGACAGAGTATTTCTGAAAGTATCATTGTGGAAGAAAATCCTTAGATTTGGTCGTAAAGGTAAACTGAGTCTGCATTTCATCGGGCCGTATGAGATCATTGAAAGAATAAGCCTAGTGGCAAAAGATCCACAACGTGTTTCATGCGTCGATGTTGCGACAATATAGATCAGATCCATCACATGTAATTTCTCTGGCAGATATTGAAATTTAACCCGACATGGCATGCAACGAAGAACCGATAAAAAATTTAGCTAGAGAGGTTAAACAATTGAGAAATAAAAGCATAGCTTTAGCAAAACTCTTATGGCAATGTCACGGGGTCAAGGAGGCTACGTGGGAACCTGAGGAAGCTATGAGAAAATAGTACCCTAACCTATTCATTGGTAAGATTTTTGGGGATGAAATTCCCTAAAGGGGAGAGTTTTAACAACCTGTTTTTAGTCAAATCAGAACAGTGGTTTCGGGAACACAAATCTGAGGTTGAAATAATTATTTTATAATTATTTTAATGTCTACAGCATGATAATATGTTTGTGTGAAATTTTCGTTAAGAAATTTTATTGTTTGATTAGTCAATTTGATAAAAATGACTAAATCGCGTAAAGTGCAAAAATGATGTTCTATTAGTTAAAGGTATTTAATAGCTAAGGAATCTTAAATTAGAGGTCCTTATGTTGAAATTAGACCATTTGAATTATAAGTGGACATAGATGGACATCATTTGGAAGATCTTAATGATTTTTAATTAAGGTTAATAAAGTAAATTAATTAATATTAGAAAATGTAAAAGAATTAAAAGATGAATAAGCTATCATATTTCTTATTTTTCTTCATCCATGGCTGAATATACCATTAAAGGAGGAGAATGAAATTCGGCAAGTTCATCCTTGTGCATGTAAGTGATTTTAGTCTCATTTTTAATGAATTCTATGTTTTTGGGATCGTTGCAACTAGGTCTAGCTAGCCTAGGGACTATTTTACAAAACTGTTAAAGATTTTGAATGTTTCCATTGATGAATAAGCATGTGTTTTCATGTTGATGATAGATTATGAATTTTTTTTTTGTGAATTATACAAGTTTTATTGAATAATTTTTAGTGAAAATGCAAACTAGGGATTAAATTGTGAAATGTAGAAAATTTGTGGTTAAAATGTGAAATAAATAAAAAATATGGGCTGTTAGGGGTATAATTGTAATTTGGCTAGCATGGGTTGTGGTTAAATTGCATGAATTTGTGTTTTTTATGAAATAAGGACTAAATTGTATAAGATGTGAAACATTAGGGGCAAATGTGTAAAAGTGCCTTATTGTGAATTTTGGACTAAATTGAACAGAGAGATGATTAAATAAGTTAATTTTGATTACATATAGATCAAGAAAAGTGAAACTCTGATCTAGATCGAGGGAAAGACAAAGTTCTAGACTAATTGACTAGTTTAGCTGTTTTTGCATCCGAGGTAAGTTCGTATGTAATAAGTTTCATTACAAATGTAATTTACATGCTTTGATAATGCATAAACCGTGAATACGAGACTACGAATATGTTCAATAGTAATTCGATGACAATTTGACATATGAAATCTTGGTTGAACCTTAGGAATAGATTAGGATACTAGTGACATGTCATTAGAGAATTCATTGATTTGGCTTTGGACAATGATATCAGCACTTTGGGTGCGAGTTACATTGATTTGCCTTCGGGCCATGATATCAGCACTTTGGGTGCGAGTTACATTGATTTGGCTTCGGGCCATGATATTGTCACTTAGGGTGCAAGACTTTCGAGTATCCAAAATTTATTCCTAATGGTTCAACGGGTAAATGAAAGATGTAATTGTGTATGAGATTGATACGAGATGGTACAAGTATGTACATGAACCGTATAAGCTTAAATCGAAGAAGTTGTGAAGTTGATATATAAGATTTTGATTTAAAATGTGAAAGGTTTATTAGTTAAATGAATTACATGTTGATATATTCAAATTGATGATTTGTATATTCATGTTAAGATTGAGTTTATTTCATATGAGCTTACTCAGCTATAAAGCTTACTTTTTTCTATTTTCCCATGTTTTATAGTGAATTCAAAGTTAGCTCAGACTCAGGGATTGTCGGAGACATCGTCACACTATCCAACTATCAATTTGGTACTTTTGAGCTTTTGTTTTAAGTATATGGCATGTATAGGGACTTTGGTCATTTTGGTTATGTGTTGGTAATGAATTAAAACATTTGAATTGGCTGGTAAATGTATATGTTAAGTGATGGTTCATTTTGGGTTATTTTGGTATGTTTGAATCATATATATATATCTGACTAGGTCTTGTGAAATGTGTTGAATGATGGGTAAGTGATACTTAATGGTAATAGGCATTATGAGTCTCAAATGGTTGATTTATGGATATTGGTTTGCTTGTGAAATTAGGCTAAATGATGTATATTTGGAAGTTTATAATTAATTGAATTGTATATGTGATTTTGGTCTAAATGGTATGTTACATTTTATGTCTTGTGTGTATTGAGAAAGGTGGTATAGATTATGCATGAATTAAGCTTGAATTGGTTGGTTAGAATGTCATATTATACTATGTTTTGGTGCCAATTGGGTTGTTGTAGGTGTGCATAAGAAAGGTTGGCATAATGGCTTGGTAAATAGCCTATTTTTTGTCCACACGGGCAGAGACACAGGCATGTGCTTCAGCCTTGTGTGACACATGATTAAGTTATATGGCCGTGTGTCTATTTGTGCTGAAATTAAAATCAAGTCAGTATGCTCCACACGGTCGTGTGTAACACCCTAACCTGTACCCGTCGCCGGAACAAGGTTTCGAAGCATTATCAAAACATTTAGAATATTTTTCCATTTATCTACGTAAAATACTATTCATTTACCGAGATCATTCATAACGTTCCTTGATCAGAACCTCGAGGCCTTATACGAGCATTGAAGTCGAATCAGGATTTAATCGAGACCTCTACGATTTTTTTTTGCGAAATTACAAAATTTTTCCAAGGTGCAAGGCTCTCACACCTATGTGGTCCAAGGGACACGCCTGTGTGACCCTAGGATACGCTCGTGTTGGAGGCCGTGTTCGACCCCGTGTAACTATCTGACTTGTACACACGACCATGCTACATGCCCATGTGCTAGGTTGTGTGGTCAATTAATTCAATTCGAAATTAGGTGCAAGTCCACACGGCCAAGACACACGCTCGTGTTATAGGCCGTGTAGCACACATGGCTGAGACACATGCTCGTGTCTCTGCCCGTGTGCTCAATTCTGAGCATTTTTTTCTCAAAATTAAGGTGCAAGGGACACACGGCCTAACCACATGCCCATGTTTCCAGGCCATGTGTCACACACGGTTTAGACACACGCCTGTGTGTCTGCCCGTGTGGACAAAATAAAGCTATTCCTAGCTTTATTTCTCACCCAAAATTTCACTCATGACCTGCACTTGAAACATACACCCAAAACCAACCAATTCAAGTATTCAAAATAGACAAATTCATCATTTAACAGGTCATACCATTACATGCATAGGTGATTATAAACTTACCGTGGATTAACTTAAGCAATAGCAACCTATGATAACATATTCATAACATAACACATATGTATATGTATATCATAATAATCTACTTATTAATACCAAAATGAACCATTACTAGCCATTCCAATGGTCAAGTTACAAAATAGCATTTCAAGCCATTATTGGCCAAGTTGTCCTATACATGCCATTATACCAAAATGATGTTTGCTAATTATACCCAAAATGACTAGTTGATAGTGTGACAATGCTCCAGTGATCTCCAACCTTCACGAGCTTCCAAGCACTATCAAACAGGGAAATTTAAAATGGAGTAAGCATTACATGCTTAGTAAGTTCGTATAATGAAAACTAAACTTACCAATCTTGCTTATTAAATCTAGGCATACAATGTTATGTTTCCATCCATTTGGCTAAATTGCCTAATCACATACATTCAATCAAACATGTAAGTCACAAAGTTTCCATACACATCAAGTAAGAATAGATGAGCTCATCAAGCAATATTCTTTCAAGTCATTATTATATCATCTCAAGATTTTCATGCCATGTCAAGAGTTTTATGTCCGTTGAATCATTCAATTCCGATGGATACTTAAGTAGTACACTCGAAGTGTATGAATCAATAATCCGTCAATTTCTTATTCATGGGTACCCATTAAGGCACTTAATCGAGAAACACTTTTTCGAGCCACATGTCGTATAACATGATTACCAGTCCAGGCTAAATCCTTTATATAACGTACGCTCAAAAGAGCTCGATTAGGATTACCATTCCAGGCTGAACCCTAATCATAACGTATGCTCAAGAAGTATTATACCAGGATTACCTATGCAGACTAAATCTTTTATATATCAAGGTTAATAAGATTACTCGTCCGAGCTAAATCCCATCCGCAACAAATGCAGGACTTTATTAGTTTCGAGAAAGCGCATATAATCATCGGAATTCAACATTCAATCGGGACTCAACCCTTTTTCACCATTTTCAAGCATGTATCAAATTTCTCATGATAGCATTCAAGTAATGTACATCAATATAAATCACATTCCACATAACACAACATTCAATGAAACGTATTTACATGCCGGATTAAGTTACACGAACTTACCTCGACACTTGTTCAAGTAAAAGTCTACTAATCTAAAATCTTTTCTTTTCCTTGATATAACCTCGAATTAGTGTTGTCCGGATCTATATAAATACATTTAACCATCAATGTCACACATTTCATATTTAAATGGACTCAATTTACGTCCTAGGCAAAATTACCATTTTGCCCCTAACTTTTCCATAAATTTTGATTGTCCCTAGGCTCGGAAAATGAAACTAGTGCAAATTACTACCTATTCCAAGCCTATTCAAAGCCCCATTAAAATTTTTCCAGCACATGTATTCATAAATTTTAGAATTTTTCATCAAATTTTACAAGTTTTCATTTTAGTCCTTAAATCATGTTTTCATCAAAAATCACTTTGTAAAAGTTGTTAATCTTTCAGTAATCTTTCATTTTCTACCATAAATTTCTAATTTCCAGCATATACATCCATGACCCATTTTCATACCTTGATAACTTTCTAAATTATCCCTCAAATAGAGAGACTAAACTATATCGATTTTAAAAATACCAAAATTACTAAAAACGGGACACGAGAACTTACCCAATTAGGCCTTGAAAGTTTCTTTTCTCTCCTAGGGTTTCCATGTGTTTTGGGTTGAAGATGACACGACATAAGATGATTTCTTTTATCATCTTTTTAATTAATCAAATATTTAGGTATTTCCAATTTAGTCCTTACACTTTTTCTATAATTCCACGGATGAGTCACCAAGAAAAATCTACATACTATTCTTAATGGTCTAATTACCATATAAGGACTTTAAGTTTTGAATTCCATAGCTATTTGATCCTTATAGCTACTAGAATTCAACTTTCGCATTTTATGTGATTTAGTCCTTCTTGTAATTAAACACTTAATCGATAAAATTTTCATATCAAAATTTTCACACGGCATATCTATCATATAACAGACCATATAATAAAATAAAAATAAATTATATTTTTGGGTCGGATTTGTGGTCTCGAAACCACTACTCCAATTTCACTGAAAAATGGGCTGTTACAATTCACTTCCATTTAGGGATTTTCATCCTCGAAAACCTTACCAATGAAAAGATTCGGGTATTGCTTCCTCATATTATCCTCCAGCTCCCAGGTAGCCTTTTCTATACCATGCCGTTGCCAAAGAAATTTTACTAAAGCTACCTTTTTATTTCTTAACTCTTTTGTTTCCCGGGCTAACATTTTGATTGGTTCTTCACCATATGTCATATCAGGCTGGATTTCTACCTCTGTCAGAGACATAACATGTGAAGGATCAGATCGATAATGCTGTAGCATAGACACATGAAAAACATTATGAATCTGATCAAGCTTTGGTGGCAAAGCTAACCGATATGCAACCGGTCCAATTCTTTCCATAATCTCATATGGTCGAATGAACTGTGGACTCAGTTTTCCTTTGCATCCTTTGAGTCCAAATCGAAGAACTTTCTTCCAAGGTGATACTTTCAAGAATACTTTGTCATTGACTTGAAATTCTATTTCGTTTTGTTTTTTTTCAAATCAGCGTAGGACTTTTGATGATTAGAGGTTGCTTTCAAACTGTCCCAAATTACATTCACTTTTTCCTCGGTCTCTCGGACCAAGTCAACTCTGTGTAACTTTTTCTCACTAAGTTCTATCCAATACAATGGAGTTTTACATTTGCGTCCATACAAGGCTTCATACGGTGCCATTTTAATACTAGACTAATAACTGTTATTATAAGCAAATTCAACCAAAGGCAACTACCTTTTCCAGTTCCCTTCAAATTCAAGTATACAATTTTGAAGCATATCTTCCAAGATCTGTATTACCTGTTCAGATTGACCATCTATCTGGGGATGAAATGCAGTGTTAAAGTGCAATTGAGTACCCAGAGCTTCTTGCGATTTGCTCTAGACTTGAGATGTAAACTGAGGATCTCTATCTAAAATAATGGAGACAGGCACTCCATGCAATCTGACAATCTCAAAAACATATAATTCAGCCAATTTATCCAAGGAATAATCCATACGTACTGGAATAAAGTGCGCAGACTTTGTCAACTGATCAACAATTACCCAAATGGAAACTTTCTTCTTTGGAGACAAGGGTAATCCCGTTACAAAGTCCATAGTAATTCTTTCTCATTTCAATTCTGGTATCGTAACCGGCTGTAATTGTCCAGAAGGCAATAGATGTTTAGCTTTTAGTTGCTGACATATCAAACACTTAGATATGAACTCAGAAATATCACATTTCATTCCTGGCCACGAGTACATCTTTTTCAAGTCATTATACATTTTATTACTACTAGGATGTACAGACATGTCACCATTGTGAGCTTCATTCAAAATATTATGTATCAATTCCAAATTTTTCGGTACACATACTTTGCCTCTGAATAACAAATAACCATCAGCCCTGATCTGAAATTCTGAGTCAGGAGTCAATTCGCTTTGTGCCCATCTTGCTTGTAACTTACTATCATTTTTCTGAGCTTCAAAAATCTGTTGCAAAAACGTTGGTCTAGCTTTTAACTCAGCTATGATTGAACCATTATCAGACAATGATAATCGAGTATTCATAGCCCACAAGGAAAATAGGAATTTTCTGCTCTAAGCATCTGCCACTACATTGGCTTTCCTCGGATGATAGTTAATAACAAGATTATAATCTTTCAATAACTCAAGTCATCTTCACTGTCTCAAATTCAAATCTTTCTATGACATCAAATATTTTAGACTTTTATGATCAGTGAATATGTGACACTTTTCACCAAGTAAGTAATGTCGCCAGATTTTCAATGCAAACACTATGGCTGCCAATTCAAGATCATGTGTCGGATAATTCTTTTCATGTGGCTTTAGCTGTCATGAAGCATAGGTTACTACTTTACCATCTTGCATCAAAACACAACCTAAACCATTCAGTGACGAATCATTGTAAACTGTAAATTATTACTCGATTCAGGTTGGACTAACACAGGTTCTTCTATCAATAAAGCCTTTAATCTGTCAATACTCTGCTGGCATTTCTTAGTCCATTCGAATTTCACATCTTTTTTGTAACAAACGATTCATCGGAGAAGCTATCACTAGAAAAAATTTTACAAATCTCTGATAGTAACCAGCTAGTCCCAGAAAACTTTGGACTTCAGACACATTATTCAGTGGCTTCCAATTAACAATGGATGAAATATTATTCGGGTCTACTCTGACACCTTAAGCAGATACTATATGCCCAAGAAAACTAACTTCTCGTAGCCAAAATTCACATTTACTGAATTTAGTGTATAGTTTTTTCTCTTGCAAAGTTTGCAACACTATTCTAAAATGCTCAGCATGCTCATTTTCATTCTTAGAGTAAACCAAAATATCATCTATAAATACCACCACAAACCTGTCTAAATACGGGCTAAAAATTCTGTTCATCAAGTCCATAAACACTACAGGTGCATTGGTCACGCCAAATGGCATTAGACGAAACTCATAGTGTCCATACCTGGTTCTAAAAACTGTCTTTGGTACATCTGATTCCTTTACCCGTAATTGATAGTAGCCAGAACGGAGATCAATCTTCAAAAATACAGTAGCACACTTTAACTGGTCAAACAAGTCATCGATCTGAGGCAATGGATACTTGTTCTTTGTTGTAACTTTGTTGAGTTGTCTGTAATCAATATACAGTATCAACAATCTATCTTTCTTCTTTACAAATAGAACCGACGCACCCCAAGGTGAGAAACTAGGTTTAGCAAAACCTCTGTCAATCAACTTTTGCAACTGTACTTTCAGCTCTTTCAATTCAGTAAGAGCCATTTTGTAAGGTGTTATGGAACAAGTTACAATAAATTAAGTAATTATTCTAAGAATACATCAGGAAATTCACATACAGTCGGAACTAACTGAATCTTTGACTCAGATGCTTTAGTATCCAACACAAATGCGAGATAAGCGTCATAACCTTTTCTAATATATTTCTATGCTAATATTGCTGAAATCACATTAGGTAATCTATCCAGTTTATTAGATTCAACATGAAGTAATTCACCATTCTCACATTTCAATACAATATATTCCTGGTTACAGTTTTCCACTGCATTATATCCGGTTAACCAATCCGTTCCTAAGATCACATCAAATTCATCACATGGCAATAACATCAAGTCAGCCGAAAAGCAATAATCTTTTACCATCAATGGACAATTCTTACAAACTTTATCCACCATAACACACTGGCCAAAGGATTTTGAAACTTTAACCACAAATTCAGTGAATTCAACAGGTAAATTTTTAACAGACACTAGGTTCATGCATATATATGAATGAGTGGAACCAGGATCACTCAATGTAGTAATATCAGTGTCAAGTAGAGAAAATGTGCCAGTAATGACGTTTGGTGCAGAGGCATCTTCTCTAGCATGAACAGCATATGTCCTTACAGGTGCTCGTGCCTCAGATCTAACTGTTGTATCCTTGGTAGTACCTTGACTACCATTAACATTACCGGGGTGACGGGGTGGTCTGCGTGTATTCAGCTTTGGAGCTGGCTCTATCTCCTTTTCAACTCTTTCGGGACAATCTATGAGGAAATGCTCGAGTGAACCATATCCAAAACAAGCTCCACTTCTAGATCGACATTCTCCATGATGAAATTTGTTAAAATGTTTACATCTCGGTTTGGAATTACCAACACTACCCACACTGGTCACAGATGGAGATGAAGACCTCAAGTTAGAACGTTGAGAGCCCCACTCTCTTCTAGAATATCCCGTAGAGGTGGTTACACGATCATAATAGTTCTTTAGTTTCTTAGAAGAAAATGATTGTGACTTACTCATAGTTCTTTTTCCAGAAACCCGAGCCTCTCTTTCAACTTGTCTCTTTTCTTTACTCAGTTCCTCACCTTTGTATGCTCAATCGGCTAGCGCCGTAATTCCCTGATTTTGAGAATTCCAATCAGCAATTTGATGTCTTCATTTAAACCTTCTTCAAAGCATTTAAACCTTCTTCAAAGCGTTTATATATTTTAGCCTCGGTTAGAACCCATTCCTTAGCATACTTGCTCAACTGAACAAATTCCCGTTCATATTTGGATACTATCATGTTTCCTTGTTTAAGCTCTAGAAATTCTTTTTTTTTTCTGATCCATGAATCTCTGACTAACATACTTTTTCTTGAATTCAACCTAGAGGAATTCCCATGTAACATTCTCCCTCAGTACTACTAAAGTTATGGTATTCCACCACTGATAAGTTGTCTCTTTCAGTAGGAATACTGCACATTTCAGACATTCAACAGGTGTACAAGATAGTTCATCAAAGACCCTGATAGTATTTTCTAACCAAAACTCAGCCCTTTACGGATCATCATCTGTGGTAGCTCTAAATTATTCTGCCCCATGCTTGTGGATTTTACCTATCGGAGGCTTACCAATTCTAATAGGTTTGACACCCTGTGGTACCTCAAGAATCTATTGGGGAGCAGGTGGGGGAAGTCGTTATAAAGCAAGGTTTGTTTGTAACACCCTTAACCTGTATCCATCGCCGAAATAGGGTCCTGAGGTATTACTGAACAAAAGCACAACTCTGAACATTCACACAAGTCATATTCATATATTTAAGTGAATGTCCAATTAATTGTTAGTCATGAATTTATTAATACATAATATAAAAAAAATACAAAACATATAATGAACATTGTAATGATATTCGAATATCTAGTAAACATCAATCATTTTAAGTCATATTTCTATACATGTATAAATTAAATCAAATGAAATCTAACACATGTCATTTTAGTCATTAACTTATATGGCATTAATAATCCATAAATGGTCAAATAAACTTCAATAAATATATAAAACTTATACACATTTTAATCATAATGAAATGGATCTATTGTCGAACATCAATAATGATGCTAATCAAGCTTAGTTCACATACTAAAAGTATACTTAATCATTTATTTATAGTTAACCATTTTATAACACAAGTAGCGACTTGAATTGCACTCATTTTACATAGCAAAATGTATATACACAACTAGTTTTTTTTACCACCAATTTGGACATTTAAACATTTCATAAAACACATATACTCTTGAATATCACCTGTCTAATACATATTATACCTTAGTTAGCATATAAACCAAACTCCTTAACATTACATATATTGGACATACCTTCTAAATAAGTCCAAACCAAGGTCAATTGTATACATAACCATGAGCATTATAATCAATCGTATTCATTATCTCATTTTAACAGAGCATATCAACCAACTCCACACATATTTATATATATAAATACCATAGCCAAATTAACTAATATACTTACGAACATGTATATTTATGTGCACTTTGACAGATACATCATATACTTAGATATATAAATGCAAAAGCCGAATCATCAATAAATTTATTTAATACATAAATCCAGCATCACACATAATATACTTGTCAACCAAATTTAACTATTACTATCATCATAAGTCATAACCGAATCATTTTAACTAAGAATGACACATCAACATAATTCATACCATATGTATATCATGTCCGACTCTTTCAAACCACATCCAAATCATCAAGCAACTTCAACATACAAAGGCACATATTACATATACTTCTATCCATGAATAACTTTAGCCGAACCATTCACATGCACATCCTAAGTCGTCAACCATTTTTAAATCATATAGTACCTAACAAAAATATTATACATTCATAGCACATAACCTCATGACTAAAATGAACATTAACCATACTTAGCATAACCGAATTCAAACATAAAAGATTAGCCATTTTCACATGGCTTAGATTACACACAACCAAAATCCAACAAGTCAAAACATAATCCAGCCTATACATGCCATAGGTCTGAATATTCAGCTTATAATTACCGAAGATAGTCAATAGTGTAATAAGCTTCTCTGGCAATTCCCGAGCTCGTAACTTGAATCCAAAATCTATAAAAATATAAAACAAACATACACACACAAAGTAAGCTTTTATAGCTTAGTAAGTCATAAGCAAATAAACCATTCAAGGACATAATCCATACATTTAAACTATATCAAATTATACTATCATATTCAAATTAAACTTCAATCTTATGATTTAACATTTATCTTATACTTTAACATATAAATTATTTATGGCTGAATGCATATATAAATTATCAAAGCATTTTTCGGTTTCAAAGCTCAATCATTAAATGACCACATACATGTATACACATAAACATATACTCAGGAATTAAAATATAGCTTCTTATGCATAAGCATATCAATGACCGAATGAACATTTATATATTTATGAATACATTAACAAACTATCATTCAATGACTAAGCCAAAACATCTTTATCATACCAAATACACGTATACTTATATGCATATACTCGTAAGTCAAAGTATAACAATTACAAATATATGTATTTATATCAATGGTCGAACATACCACCAATTGCACATATTCAAAAATCATTTCAATAATACTCATTATTTATTCACAAGGCCGAATACATTTTTCACATTCACTTACATTTTTCCTTTACTTCAAATATGAGTTGCAACAAATATTAAGTAACTTACTTACCTTGTTCAAGTAGGTGATAAATCAATTCATACATGATCACTTTAGCTCATTTTACACATTCGATCACAACTTATCGATGCCCGATGAACCATTCGGAATTCGATAGGACACTTGGATAATCACACATATCGTACAATGCCAACATCCCAGATGTGGTCTTACATGTAATCACATATCGATGCCACTGTCTCAGACAGGGTTTTACTCACACACATATATTGGAATCACATTTCGATGCCAACGTATAAAACATGGACTTACTCACACACATATATATGAATCACATATCGATGCCATGGTCTTACTCGCACATCACATATCGATGCCAACGTATTAAACGTGGTCTTACTCGCGCACATATATAGGAATCGCACATCGATGCCATGGTCTTACTCGCACATCACATATCAAAATTCACATGTCGATGTCTCATATACATCCTTGTATCAACTTTAAATTGGTCAGAGCATACATATGTTCATAATCAAAATTATCATTTACTACCAAGATCACAATATCATCATATAATCGAATATACATATATATATGTCCATGATTCATACTTTAACATCACATACATAAACATATCTTATTTAGCCGAATATAAACTTGCAATTTATATACAAATAATCAATATTTTAATATGTATAGCTCAGGTTGCCACTTTCAATACTAGAACTCATTCATTACTTTATCATCAAACGTAAATTATTTTCATTACTCAATGCTGATTCATAATTTACTTCATATTATTACAGCTATTTATTTATCACATATATATTAAAATTTAAGCACATCTATTTGCTTATAAACTTGCCTCAGATGATATAAAACGGAACGGGACAGCTAGTCGATAACTTTCGTTTTCCCCCGATTCAAATCCGATTTCTTTGGTTCTTGATCTAAACATATTCAAATTAAGCTCATTCAAACATATTTTCATTCAATTTAGTCCAAAAACACATAAATGGGAAAATTACCATTTTACCCCTAGCATTTACACTTTTTACAATTTAGTCCCTCTTGCATAAAACACAAAATATGCAAAATTTCAACACACCCATGTTAGGCTGAATTTTACCCACATCCATACAAGTCCATATATTTCATTTATTTCACATTTTAGTCCTTCAAATCATTATTTTTGCAATTTAGTCCTAATTACTCAAAATCATCAAAAATTCCAATACAAAACATGTTAACCCAAGACATATCTTTCATATTTCATCATCAAACAACAAAAATCACAAGCTTTCAAAATGGCATAACTCAAAATATTCACTAAAATAAAAAATTCAAGCATGGGTTTACTAGTACTCGAAGCAATGATCTCAAAGACGTAAAATTATCAAAAATCGAGAAAAAACGAACATTGAATCAAGCTTGAAAGGTGGCCGAATATTTGAAAGCTTCAAAACCCATTTTCTTTTCTTTTTTTTTGGCAAGAACATGATATAAACACTAAATGGCTTTTAATTTTTATGTTATAATATAACATATATTACTTAATGTTTAATTTACATTTTTAACCTTAATAAATTAATATGGAAACTATATAATATATGCCTAATGCCGTCCATTCATTTGGTTAATGGCATAATTGCAACATAAAACCTCCATATTAAAAGAACAACAATAATTTGGCCCTTTCACAATTAACCATCAAATTTTCATTTTATGCGATTAAGTCCTTTTATTTAATCGGGCACTCAAACGACAAAATTAAATCACGAAAATTTCATAGACATTAATTCGCACATAATAAACACAAAAAATAATTTTAACATATTTTTTGACTAGGATTTGTGGTCTCGGAACCACTGTTCTGACTAGGGCCTAAATCAGGTTGTTACTTTGTTCTCAAGTACTGAGTAAAGCATTCATTCATCATTTGGAAGAAGGCTCGTTTTGCCTCCTCACTTCGGCCCTCAGACACGGGCCTTTCACTACCAGATGCAGATGCAACTCTTTGTATTGAAGCTGAAGCATTGCTCTCAGCTTCCTTGGATTCTGCTTTAGCTCGGTTGGATGATATTACTATATTAAAAACACATTTAAAATCATCAGGAGTCATCACACTATCACAATATATATAATGGCATATATTACTAAACTTGTGTTTGCTATGTCAAATCTGAGAATCAACTAAACTGTAGCTCTGGTACCACTAAATGTAACACCTCTAACCCGTACTCGTCGCCGAAATAGGTTTTCGAAGCATTACCAGAACATTCAAAATATTTGTCCATTTATCTACGTAAATTACTATTCATTTATTGAGATCATTTATAATGTCCCTTGATCAGGCCCTCGAGGCCCAATAGAGCATTGAAATTGAATTGGGACTTAATCAGGACCTCTAAGAATTTTTCGTGAATTTACAAAATTTTTCCAAGGTGCATGGCTCACACGCCCATATGGTCCAAGGGACACACCCGTGTTGGAGGCCGTGTTCGACCCCGTGTAACTCTCTGACTTGTACACACATCCATGCCATATATCTGTGTGGTAGGCCATGTAGTCAATTAATTCAATTCAAATTTAGGTGCAGGTTTCATACGACAAAGACACACGCCCGTGTGGCACACTTGGCTGAGACATATGCCTGTGTCTCTACTTGTATGCTCAATTCTGAGCATTCTGTTTCTCAAAATTAAAGTGTAGGGGACACACGGCCTAATCACATGCCCATGTTACCAGGTCGTGTGTCACACACGCGTGTGTCTACCCGTGTGGACAAAATAAAGCCATTCCTAGCTTTATTTCTCACCCAAAATTTCACCCATGACCTGTACTTGAAACACACATCCAAAACCAATCAATTCAAGTATTCAAAATATTCATAACATAACACATATGTATATGTATATCATAATAATCTACTTAGTAATACCAACATGAACCATTACTAGCCACTCCAATGGCTAGGCTACAAAATAACATTTCAAGCCATTATTGGCCAAGTTTTCCTATACATGCCATTATACCAAAATGATGTTTGCTAATTATACCCAAAATAACTAGTTGATAGTGTGACGATGCTCCAGTGATCTCCAACCTTCACAAGCTTCTGAGCACTATAAAATAGGGAAAAATAAAATGGAGTAAGCATTACATGCTTAGTAAGTTCGTATAACGAAACTAAACTTACCAACCTTGCTTATTAAATCTAGGCATACAATGTTATGTTTCCATCCATTTGGCTAAATTGCCTAATCACATACAATCAATCAAATATGTTAGTCACAAAATTTCCATACACATCAAGTAAGAATAGATGACCTCATCAAGCAATATTCTTTCAAGTCATTATTATATCATCTCAAGATTTTCATGCCATGTCAAGAGTTTTATGTCCATTGAATCATTAAATTTCGATGGATACTTAAGTAGTACACTCGAAGTGTATGAATCAATAATTTTTCAATTTCTTATTCAAGGGTACCATTAGGGCACTTAATTGAGAAACACTCTGTAACACCCCAAACCCTTAACCATCACCCGAATAGGTTAAGAGGCATTCTCGAACTGATAACTCAGTTCAGAACGATAATTTATCAAATAACATTATATTTTAGTAAACACCACTTATTCACATTCATTATATACTTAAATCAAGCATACAAAGCCTTAATAATGCATTCAGGACTAAATTGATAACATATAAAAATTTCAGAAACTTATAAAATTTTTAACATTTCAAGTGTCACATGCCTGTGTGAACAGGCCGTGTGTCTCACACGGCTAGTAGACATGCCCGTGTCGTATACCGTGTGAAAACAGGGCATACATACTGACTTGTGTCACGTAGCCGAGGACACGCCCATGTGCCAGGCCGTGTGAAAATTGGAGAGGATACTGACTTGGGTCACACGGCCAACCACATGCTCGTGTGTCTAGCCCGTGTACTCTTTGAAATGTCACACTCGTGTATAGCCATGTGCCATTTAAGGGGGTATACTGAATTATGTCATATGGCCAATCACACGCCCGTGTGTGAATCCGTATGACACACACGGCCAATAGACATGCCCGTGTGTCTAAGCCGTGTCAAACCTGTAGGGTATACTGGCTAAATTTGTAGGGTACCCTAGGGGATGCACGGTCGTGTAACTTAACTGTGTGTCGCACACGGCTGAGACATACGCCCGTACCTCTGGCTGTGTAGACAAAAATAGGCCATTTGCAAAGCCATTTTGCCACCCTATAAATACAAGAATTTACAAACATAATTGACCACATTTATACAACTCAATTAGCAACCAAAATAACAGTTTCAATACACATTATAAGCCATATCAGAACTTACCATTTCATAGCCAAATACCTATCCATCTTCATGTATAATCAATTCATCTATCAAATTCAAATCAATACCTCATTTGCATATTTTCATTCAAACATTACCATACCAAAACATACCATCTTTAAGCACATACATGCAATCAAAACATGATACTAAAATAAGCCAAATCACATGGCTTAACTTATATACAAAATCATTCTCAAATCATGATACAAAAACATAACTACTTCCTTCAAACTAGCCTATACATGCCATATTTAAATAAATTCAAAAGTTCAAAATACGAATCGGAAATTGGGTAGTGTGACGTGCAACTCCGACTTGTCCAAAGCGAGCGAGCAAGGAGCCTCTATAAAACATAGAAAAAGAAACAGCGTAAGCTTTATAGCTTAGTAAGCCTGTATAATTCAGAATTAAACTTACCATTTATACAAAATCAAGCAATAAATAAAAATGCCAACAATTCAATTTAACTATTACCTATTAACATAGTCATCACATGTTAGTCATTTAACATAAACATAAACCATCCATTGATACAATACTCTGTATTATTCCAAAATTCACATATCATACATATAACATTAATATCACTTATAACTTGTAACTTATCTGTATAAACAGTATTTAAGCCCGTTAAACCTATTAGAACTTCAAAGGATTGTTAAGTGAACTATGTCAGTAATCCGTCAATTCATCATCATACATGCTCTTTCGAGTCATGGTCGGTAAGCTCCTCCTGAGTTGATGAATAGTAAGCTCTAATGAGCTGAAAATGGTAAGCTCTATTAAGCTGAACAATAAGCTATTTTGAGCTGAATCGGTAAGCTCCAATGAGCTGAAACAGTAATCTCTTACGAGCTGTAGTGAGTTCGCAACGAATGCAGGAGCTCAACCAATACCGTAATCTCAGTAACACGTCACTCGTATCCAATGAATTCATATAGTTCAAACGGTAAGCTCTATTAAGCTGAACAATAAGCTCTTTTGAGCTGAATCAGTAAGCTCCAATGAGCTGAAACAATAATCTCTTACGAGCTGTGGTGAGTTCGCAACGAATGCAGGAGCTCAACCAATACCGTAATCTCAATAACACGTCACTTGTATCCAATGAATTCATATAGTTCAAATGGGACTCGGTAATGAATATAATATATCATTAAGACATTTATATTTCAAGATTTCAATTATATACATTCAATTCAATAATTACAAGCATAGAAAAGTTCGATTCTAATTATATGAACTTACCTCGTAACCTTAGACAAAACTATCAACTATTCGTCGATCTTTCCTTTTCCCCGATCTAAACTCGATCTCGGCTTATCTTGATCTATATTGTATCAAATTAACTCATTCAAACATTCATTCAATTCAATTTAGCCTTAAACATTCATTTTGGCTAAATTACAAATTTACCCTAGACTTTTGACTACTTTGTAATTTAGTCCTTTTTACACAAAATGACAAATTTATGCAATTTACCCTTAACCCATGTATATCCGAATTTCACATAACTATATAGAAGCCCATATTTTCATTTTATTCACATTTTCAACCACAAAATTTCTATCTTTCACAATTTAATCTGCAATTCTCATTTTTGTCAAAAGTCACTTTATAAAACTTGTATATCTATTAACAACCATCAATAATCTAACAAGAAACTTCAAAATACCCAATTATTCAACAGTGGCATATCTCAAAATCTATAACAGTTTCAAAAACGAAGGTACGGGCTAGCTAGATTAAGCTGTAACAAGATCAAAAATGTAAAAATCATTAAAAACGGATCAAAAACCGTACCTTAATCAAAGATTGAAGTTGCCGAAACTATGAAAGCTTAAAACCCTTTTTTTTTCTCAAATTTGGCAAAATGATGAATGATTTAACAAAAGTTTTTATCTTGTTTTATTAATAATAACTTAATTAATTAAATTACCAATATAACCTTGTTAATATAGTTTAAACATCATTAAAACAATGTCCATGAATGTCCACTTACATAATTACCTCATAAGGACTTTCATATTAATAATTCATAGCAATTAAACACTTTTAACAATAGAATTCAACTTTTTAAGCGTTACGCGATTTAGTCCTTTTTACCGAATTAAGTATTTAAACAATAAAATTTCTTTACGAAAATTCCACATAATCAATCATGCTATAAACCTTATTAAAATAATAAAATAAATATTTTAACTTCGAATCTGTGGTCCCAAAACCACTATTCTGATTTGACCTAAAAATGGGCTGTTACAACTCTACCCATTAGGGATTTTCGTCCCCGAAAATCTTACCGGTAAATAGGTTAGGGTATTATTTTCGCATAGCTTTTTCGGGTTCCCACGTAGCTTCCTCAATTTCGTGTTTATGCCAAAGAACCTTCACTACAGTTATACGTTTATTTCTCAACTCTTTGATCACACGAGACAGAATTCTGATCAATTTTTCGTTATATGATAAATCAGACTGTATCTCTACATCAACTGGAGAAATCACATGTGAAGGATCCGATCTGTATTTACGTAGCATCAAAACATGAAAAAAAATTGTGTATCTTTTCAAGCTCAGATGGTAACGATAGTCGATATGCTACAGGCCCTATTCTTTCAACAATCTCATATGGCCTGATGAAACGCAAACTCAACTTTCCTTTACAATCAAATCGAATAATTTTTTTCCACGGTGACACTTTTAAAAATACTGTGTCTCCGAATCGAAATTCAATCTCTCTACGTTTCAAATCTGCATAGGATTTCTATTGATCTAAAGCTGCTTTTAAACTATCTTGAATCGTTTTCACTTTTTCTTCAGTTTCTCTGATTAATTCAACCTTGTGAATCTTTTTCTCACTCAATTTAGTCCAGTATAGCGGAGTTCAACACTTGCGACCATATAAAGCTTCGTACGGTGCCATCGTTTTACTCATGTGGAAGCTATTGTTATAAGCAAATTCAGTCAGAGGTATGTATTTCTCCCAGCTACCTTCAAACTCGAGAATGCAACAACGCAACATATCCTCAAGTATCTATATAATTCTTTCGGACTGACCGTCAGTTTGGGGATGAAAAGCACTGAAATTCAATTTTGTTCCAATAGCTTCTTGTAATTTCTTCCAAAATCTTGACGTAAATCCTGGGTCTCTATCGGAGATAATAGATAGTGGTATACCATGTAATCGTACGATTTCAGAAAAGTTCAATTCAGCTAGTCTATCCAGAGAGTAATCTATACGTACCGGTATGAAATGAGCAGACTTTGTTAGTCGATCAACGACAACCTAGATAGCATCTTTCTTTTTCAGAGTTAGGGGCAATCCTGATACGAAATCCATAGTGACTTTATCTCATTTCCATTCAGGAATCAATATAGGCTGTAGTAAACCTGATGGTACTCGATGTTCAGCTTTGACTTGTTGACAAATCAAACATTTCAATACAAACTTCGATATATCCTGTTTCATTCCAGACCACCAATACATCTGTTTCAGATCGTTATGCATCTTGGTACTACCCAGATGAACAGAAAAACAATTACTATGTGCTTCATGTAGGATTTTCTGAAAATGCTCTGTATTTTTCGGTACACAAATTCTATTTTGGAACATTAAACAATCATCATTCCCAATATCAAAATTTTGAATCAAAATTTGTTAAAGAAATACTGGTTTAGCTCTTAATTCAGCTAAAATAGACCCGTCATCACATATCATCAACTGGGTGTTCATAGCTTGTAATGCAAACAATAATTTTTGGCTCAAGGCATTAGCAACTACATTAGGTTTTCTCGGGTGATAATCAATCAAAAAGTCATAATCTTTTAATAATTCAAGCCATCTTCGTTGTCATACATTCAAATCCTTTTGTGACATCAGATATTTCAAGCTTTTGTGATCCATATAAATATGGCATTTCTCACTGTATAAGTAGTGTCGCCAAATCTTTAATGCGAACACAATTGCAGCCAACTCTAAATCATGTGTCGGATAGTTCTTTTCATGCGATTTCAGTTGTCGAGAAGCATAAGCTATAACTTTTCCATATTGCATCAAAACACACCCCAGTCCATTTAATGACGTGTCACTATAGATCACGAACTCTTTACTCGATTCAGGTTGAACCAAAACTGGTGCCCCTATTAATAGTGCTTTCAACTGTTTAAAACTCTGTTGACACTTTTCTGACCATTCAAACTTCACATCTTTTTGTAGTAGTTGAGTCATTGGTGTCATCATTGAGAATCCTTTCACAAATCTTCGATAATAACTCGTTAAGCCCAAAAAGCTAAGGACTTCAGATACTTTTCTTGGAGGTTTGCAATCAACGATAGCAGAAATCTTGCTTGGATCAACTCTAATACCGTCGACTGAAACAATATGTCCCAAAAATCCAACCTCTTTGATCCAGAACTCGCATTTACTAAATTTTTAAAATAACTATTTTCCACGTAGAGTTTGTAACACAATTCTCCAGTGTCGGTATACTCAGAATCATCTCATGAATAGATCAGAATATTGTCAATGAATACAACAACAAATCTGTCTAAATACGGTCTGAATATTCGATTCATCAAATCCATAAAAATGGCAGTAGCATTAGTTAAACCAAAAGGCATAACAAGGAAATCATAATGTCCATACCTTGTTCTGAACTCGATATTTTGGCACATCTTGTAACACCCCGAACCCGAGTCCGACACCGGAGTCGAACACGAGGTGTTAACAAACTTTGAAAAATTTCCAGACACTGCCCAATCTGTGTACTAGTCGCTTTAAAAATCATATCTTGAGCTTCACAACTCGAAAATCAGTTTCGTGATTTTTCCCTGAAACTAGACTCATATTCCCATCTACATAATTTTTTCTAGAATTTTTGATCGGGCCAATTAGTACAGTTTATTAGTTAAAGTCTCCCATGTTACAGGAATCGACTACACTGACCTTTGCACATTACGACTTGGATATCTCCTTGTACAGGGCTCCAATACTGATGTCGTTTATTTCTATAGAAACTAGACTCAGAGAGGAATCTATACATATATGATATGACTCCTAATTATCTCTGGTTAATTTATAATCAATTTCCAAAGTCGGAACAAGGAATCCAGAATCCGTTCTGGCCCTGTCTTACGAGAACCTGAATATCTCTTAACATACTGTCCATATGATTGTTTCGTTACTTTCCTATGAAAGTAGAGTCTTCAAGGTTTGTTTACATAATTTATTCACTATTTAATTCCATTCCTACTATTTTTAGTGATTTTCCAAATCTACGTCACTGCTGCTGTCAGCATCTGCCTTTAAGGTGGGCTTTACCTATTTCATGGTTTCCATGATTCAACTAGCCCTTTTTGCATAAATGGCACAATTTATGAAAGTGATTAACCATCCCCGTGGCCAATCCTTGTCAAGCATATCCACACCAAAGGATTATAACATTATACTCAAACACATATAAGCCATTTTCGCATGGCTATCCAAAACTTATACATCACATAAAGTACTCGAAAAACAACAATGGGTCGTCCTATACATGCCATATCAAAGTTCAACCAAAAGAGTACCCAAAAGAGCCTTTGATAGTGTGGGCGACTTCGACTTCAAGATCCCGAGTCCGATAGCTGGAGAACCAAAAATCTATAAAACAGAGGAGCAATGGAACGAAGTAAGCAATTTATGCTTAGTAAGTTTTGAGCAAGAAATTCCAGCATAACGAAAGCATAGCACACATTTAGCTAAACGGAATATTTCATAATACACAATTTTTCCGATATCAAACTTACTTCACAACGTTAACCCTTATGTACATACACAAAAGACCAACTTAGCCGAAGGCCGGTAGCTCGTTCATCAACTGAGCGAATATTTATTTGTAAGGGCTCGATTAAATTCAACACATACGTAACATATCCCAATATTGGGATGTTTTTCGAGTATTAGCTGGAATTTTACAGCAAGCTCGTTCATTACCAAAATCACGTACCTTCGGAATTTAACCGAATATAGCTCCTCGTTCAAGTGCCTTCGGGACATAGCCCGGTTATAGTAACTCATACAATGCCTTCGGGACTTAACCCGGATTTTAAAACTCGCACGAATGCCTTCGGGACTTAACCCGGAATTAGTATCTTGCACAAAGGCCTTCGGGACTTAACCCGGAATTAATAACTCGCACAAATGCCTTCGGGACTTAGCCCGGACAGCATTCAATTAATCATGCACATCTAACAATAATTCATGGCACATTCGTATTTCATTTTCATTTGCAAAACTCAAACACAAGGCACATATCATCCTTGCACATTCGGCTCAATAGCCACACATAGAGCATGATTTTCATTTGCTTAAAACATGATTTAATCACATCGTAATTTAAGCTCTCTTACTCAAGAACTTACCTCGGGTGTTGTCGAACGATTCCGCTAACTATTCGACCACTTTTTCCTTCCCTTTATCGGATCTATTTCCCCTTTGCTCTTGAGCTTAATTAAACAAATAAATTGATTTCATCATTTAGGCATCGAAAAGATGAACACAAGGCACTTAGCCCATATTTATACATTAGACATTAAAGTCACATACATGTGAAATCATGCATCAACACAACATATTAGCTAATTTTTTTCCTCCTTGGCCGAATATGCATGTCTATTTTTGGGGCCGATTTCAACACTTAATACACACATATACACACTAGTAAAGCATCCTCTCCCTTCCCATCGATTTAACACATGCATTGCTCATTAACATGTAAAAGTTACATTCGGCCTTAGCACACAACTTGCTAGCCGATTCTTCTCCATTTAGCAACCAATGCACATATGTGTTCACTCAAAAATGCTAAAAAGGAGGTTCAAGAATCATCAAGTCATCATCACATGCATCATTAACAAGCTTCATATTTAGCATGCAATGGCATTAACACAACCTCTACCTAGGTCGAATCTTAATTCATCCTCATGTCTCATCACCACCACATCAAACATCAACCAAGAATGATGCATCCATGGTCAAGTGTCATTTCCATCACATAGCAAGATTTAGACCATGGGCTAGGTAGAACTCAAGCTAACAACTAAAACATGCTTGCATCTCATGGAACATCATCAAACATACCTTAGCCTAGCTACATGCATGGCCGAACCTCTTCACCTTTCTTCTTCCTTCCTCCTTAAAATTATTGGCCAAGGATGAACCAAAGGATGAGAAATTTTTTTCTTTGTTTTTCTTTCTAGTTTCGGCAAGTATGAAGATGAGAAAAAGATGAACAAAAATTCTCTCCTTTCTTTTCTTTAGCTCACGGCAATGGGGGGGGGGGACAAACAACTACACACACATTTTTTTTTGTATTCACCATACTCCTTTTCATTATTTTATGCCCATGCCCCTTATTTTATTTGTTTTATCCCAACATTTTATGACACAAATTAACATATTTTATTTGTGCCATACTTATGCCATAATTTCCATAAAAAAAATTGCACAATTGCTCATCATGCCCATCATGGCCGGCCACCTTGTTTTGAGATGGGAAATTTGACATGCAAATCCACCTATTTCATACTATAAGTTATTTGGCCACTACAAATTAGCCTATAGCATTTGCAAAAATTTTCACATGAGTCACATTTCAAAATTTCACTCACAATTGGCAAAATCAAAGCATGAAATTTTCACACATGCACTTTCACATGAAATAAACATAGGATATAACATCTAATTATTATTGTGACTCGGTTTAGCGGTCCCGAAACCACTTCCCGACTAGGGTCAATTTTGGGCTGTCACAACTCTCCCCCACTTAAGAAATTTTCGTCCCCGAAAATCTTACCGGTGAATAGGTTTGGGTATCGCTCTTTCATCGAGCTCTCGGTCTCCCAAGTAGCTTCCTCGATCCCGTGTTTGAGCCATAACACCTTTACTAGCGGAACTCTTTTGTTTCGCAACTCCTTCACTTCACGAGCTAGGATACGCATCGGTTCTTCTTCATAGCTCATATCGTCTTGAATTTCAACCTCTGATGGGCTAATTATGTGCGATGGATCAGATCGATAGCGTCGAAGCATCGAAACATGAAAGACGTCATGAATCTTTTCAAGCTCAGGGGGCAAAATCAATCTATACGCAACCGGACCAACTCGTTCGGAGATTTCATACGGCCCAATGAATCTTGGGTTCAACTTGCCCTTACGGCCAAACCTGAGTATCTTTTTCCAAGGTGAAACCTTAAGGAACACTTTGTCTCCCACCTGATACTCGATGTCTTTTCGTTTCAAATCCGCGTACGACTTCTGACGATCTGTGGCTACCTTCAGACTTTCACAGATTACCTTTACTTTCTGTTCAGCATCTTTAATCAAATCAACTCCGAAAATTTTACTTTCACCGAGCTCTGTCCAAAACAATGGTGTACGGCATTTACGACCGTACAAGGCCTCGTAAGGTGCCATCTTAATACTTGATTGAAAACTATTATTGTAAGCGAATTCAATCAAAGGTAAATACCGTTCCCATGCACTACTGTACTCGAGGATGCAACATCTCAACATATCCTCAAGTATCTGAATTATCCGCTCGGATTGACCATCGGTTTGGGGGTGAAAAGCAGTGCTAAAATGCAGCTTGGTACCCAGAGCTTCTTGCAATTTCTTCCAAAATCGTGAGGTGAATCTCGGATCTCTATCCGACACGATAGAAACAGGTACCCCGTGTAATCTCACAATTTGAGAAACGTACAATTCAGCTAGTTTATCCAATGAAAAATCCGTACGTACGGGGATGAAATGAGCCGACTTAGTTAGCCTATCAACAACAACCCAAATCGCATCCTTCTTACTTGCTGACAATGGCAGTCCAGACACAAAGTCCATTGTGACTCGATCCCACTTCCACTCGGGTATCATGATCGGCTGGAGTAATCCTGAAGGCACTTGATGTTTCGCTTTCACTTGTTGACATATCAAACATCTCGAAACAAAGTCGGAGATGTCCCGTTTCATACCATGCCACCAAAATTGACGTTTCAAATCGTTGTACATTTTCGTACTCCCCGGGTGAATTAACATTCGACTACAATGGGCTTCGTTCAGAATCATCGAAATGAGTTCCGAATTCCTTGGAACACACAAACGATTTCTGAACCTCAAACAATCATCATCATCAATTTGAAACTCCGATTCCTCGTTCGGAACACACTTAGCCCATTTTACAACCAATTCATCATCGACTTTCTGAGCTTCACGAATTTGATGAGTCAATAATGGTTTAGCTTTTAATTCAGCTACTAACACATTGTCTAGTAGAACAGACAAATGCACGTTCATCGCTCGTAAAGCAAACAATGACTTCCGGCTTAAGGCGTCCGCAACCACGTTAGCCTTTCCCGGGTGGTAATCAATGACAAGCTCGTAATCTTTCAACAACTCAAGCCAACGTCTTTGTCGCAGATTCAAGTTTCGTTGAGTCATCAAATATTTGAGACTTTTGTGATCCAAAAATACATGGCACTTCTCACCAAACAGATAATGTCGCCATATTTTTAAAGCAAACACGATGGCAGCTAGTTCGAGATCATGGGTCGGATAATTCCTCTCGTGTGGCTTCAATTGTCTCGACGCATAGGCCATGACTCGACCTTCTTGCATCAATACGCAACCCAACCCAAGTAGGGATGCGTCACTATAAATGACAAACTCTTTACCTGATTCGGGTTGCACCAAAATTGGAGCTTCAGTCAAATGAGTTTTCAGTTGGTCGAAACTTTTCTGACATTTCTCCGTCCACTCGAACTTAACATCCTTTTGAAGTAGCTTCGTCATTGGTGTGGCTATCATCGAGAAAACTTTCACAAATCGTCGGTAATAACCGGCGAGCCCCAAGAAGCTCCGAACTTCAGTAGTATTTCTCGGAGGTTTCCAGTCAAGTATGGCTGAAATTTTGTTCGGGTCAACTCGAATACCCGACGCGGATACCACATGACCCAAGAAGCTAACCTCTCTTAACCAGAACTCACACTTACTGAACTTAACATATAACTGCTTATCCCGCAAAATTTGCAGCACTAGCCTCAGATGCTCAGCATGTTCGGTCTCATCTCTTGAATAGACCAAAATGTCATCAATGAACACAACTACGAACCGATCCAAATATGGTCTGAAGATCCGATTCATCAAACCCATAAATACCGCAGGGGCATTAGTGAGCCCGAACGGCATCACTAAGAATTCATAGTGACCATATCTCGTTCTGAAGGCAGTTTTGGGTATATCTGAATCTCGAATTCGCAATTGATAATAGCCCGATCTCAAATCTATTTTTGAGAACACTGAGGCTCCCTTCAGTTGGTCGAACAAATCATCGATGCGCGGCAACGGATATTTGTTCTTTATCGTCACTTTATTCAGCTGACGATAGTCAATGCACAACCTCATGGTTCCGTCCTTCTTTTTCACGAACAATACTGGTGCACCCCAAGGTGAGAAACTTGGTCGAGCGAAACCTCTATCTGTCAATTCTTGCAACTGAGCTTTCAACTCCTTTAACTCGGTTGGTGCCATACGATACGGAGTTATCGAAATCGGCGTAGTCCCAGGTACAAGCTCAATACCAAACTCTACCTCCCGAACAGGTGGTAAACCCGGTAATTCTTCCGGAAAAACATCCGGGTATTCACAAGCCACCGGCACAGATTCGGGTTTCTTTTCTAATTCTTTGTCATCAAGTACATACGCAAGGTATGCTTCGCACCCTTTTCTTACATATTTCTGTGCCAACATTGCTGATATTACAGCTGGCATCCCCTCCAAGTCCGCAGACTCAATTCGGATTACTTCGTTATTTGCGCACCTCAAATCAATAGTCTTGCTCTTGCAATTCACAACCGCATCATGCGCGGTCAACCAATCCAAACCAAGGATAACATCAAATTCATCAAACGGAAAAAGCATCAAGTCCGCCGGAAAACAGGAACCTCGAATTTCCAGGTGACATTTCTTACACACTTTGTCGACAAGCACGTAACGACCCAAGGGATTTGACACCCGAATTACGAACTCAGTAGACTCAATAGGTAAAATCTTACTGGATGCTAAGGTTTCACATATGTAAGAATGAGTAGAACCGGGGTCAATCAAAGCAATTACATTAGTATCAAAGAGAGTGAATGTACCGGTAATAACATCAGGCGAAGAAGCATCCTCGCGGGCACGTATAGCATAAGCTCTAGCAGGCGCACGAGCTTCGGATCTGGTTATATCATCTCTAGATCCTCTCTGACCACCACCAGTATTGCTCGCATTTCCAGATGGTCTACCCCGAGCAGTGGTAGCACCCGGTCTCCCACTCTGATTTACATTTTGTCCCGACAACCTCGGGCAATCTTTAATGAAGTGGTCAACTGATCCGCATTTGTAACATGAGCGGTCAGGGAATCTACAACTCCCTGAATGCCATTTACCGCAATATCGGCATTTCGTTCTGTCTCGACGTTCATTCCCAACACTGGCGACTGAAGTGCCTCGTGTACCCACAAGGGGTCGATCACGATCTCGTCTAAAAAAGCCCGAAGTGCCTCTAAACTGGCCCGCATCATCCCGAAATCTCTTCGATGTCTGTTGAAGAGACCTTCCCGAGGATCTTTTACGAAACTCTCCAGTTCCCTCATCAACTCTTTGCCTTTCTTTTCTAAGCTCTTCGGCTTTACAAGCTCGTTCAACAAGTACCACGAACTCTCGTATTTCAAGAACGCCAACGAACATTTTTATATCTTCATTCAGCCCATCCTCGAAGCGTTTACACATAATAGCTTCGAACGAAACACATTCCCGAGCGTATTTGCTAAGTCTAACAAATTTTCGCTCGTAATCAGTAACCGACATGGAGCCTTGCTTAAGCTCAAGAAATTCCTTCCGTTTTTTATCAACAAACCTCTGACTGATATACTTTTTCCGAAACTCAGTTTGGAAAAACTCCCAAGTTACTTGCTCTCGGGGCACAACGGAAGTCAGAGTACTCCACCAATAGTACACAGAATCACGTAGCAAGGAGATAGCACACTTTAGGCATTCATCGGGTGTACAAGATAGCTCATCGAGTACCCGGATAGTGTTGTCCAGCCAAAATTCAGCTTGCTCGGCATCATCGCTATCCATAGCCTTAAATTCAGTAGCCCCATGTTTTCGGATTCTGTCAACTGGGGGCTTATTTGACCTTATTTGGTCCGTTACCGGTGGTATTGTAGGTGCGGGGGTAGTATTTGTCGGGAATGGAGGTTGTGGAACAGCCATATTAGTTCGAATGTATTGGTTGAACCAATCATTCATCACGCTATAGAATGCTTGTCTAGCTTCATCATTCGGATTACTAGCATTAGGTTGAGAGTCTGCCGGCACTGTCCCTTGTGCGGGAGCAGGCGCTACACTCTCAAGATCATCAGCTACCTCTCGGTCAGGATCGGGATCCATTACTATAAATAAACACATTTACAATTGTCAGAAATCACCACACTATCAAGTAATCACATAAAATGGCATGTATAGCTAGACCCAACACATTACGGTAGTCCTAGAATCGACTAAACCATAGCTCTGATACCAATAAAATGTAACACCCCGAACCCGAGTCCGACACCGGAGTCGAACACGAGGTGTTAACAAACTTTGAAAAATTTCCAGACACTGCCCAATGTGTGTACTAGTCGCTTTAAAAATCATATCTTGAGCTTCACAACTCGAAAATCAGTTTCGTGATTTTTCCCTGAAACTAGACTCATATGCCCATCTACATATTTTTTTCTAGAATTTTTGATTGGCCCAATTAGTACAGTTTATTAGTTAAAGTCTCCCATGTTACAGGAATCGACTACCCTGTCCTTTACGCATTACGACTTGGATATCTCCTTGTACAGGGCTCCAATACTGATGCCGTTTATTTCTATAGAAACTAGACTCAGAGAGGAATCTATACATATATGGTATGACTCCTAATTATCTCTGGTTAATTTATAATCAATTTCCAAAGTCGGAACAAGGAATCCAGAACCCGTTCTGGCCCTGTCTCACGAGAACCTGAATATCTCTTAACATACTGTCCATATGATTGTTTCGTTACTTTCCTATGAAAGTAGATTCTTCAAGGTTTGTTTACATAATTTATTCACTATTTAATTCCATTCCTACTATTTTTAGTGATTTTCCAAATCTACGTCACTGCTGCTGTCAGCATCTGCCTTTAAGGTGGGCTTTACCTATTTCATGGTTTCCATGATTCAACTAGCCCTTTTTGCATAAATGGCACAATTTATGAAAGTGATTAACCATCCCCGTGGCCAATCCTTGTCAAGCATATCCACACCAAAGGATTATAACATTATACTCAAACACATATAAGCCATTTTCGCATGGCTATCCAAAACTTATACATCACATAAAGTACTCGAAAAACAACAATGGGTCGTCCTATACATGCCATTTCAAAGTTCAACCAAAAGAGTACCCAAAAGAGCCTTTGATAGTGTGGGCGACTTCGACTTCAAGATCCCGAGTCCGATAGCTGGAGAACCAAAAGTCTATAAAACAGAGGAGCAATGGAACGAAGTAAGCAATTTATGCTTAGTAAGTTTTGAGCAAGAAATTCCAGCATAACGAAAGCATAGCACACATTTAGCTAAACGGAATATTTCATAATACACAATTTTTCCGATATCAAACTTACTTCACAACGTTAACCCTTATGTACATACACAAAAGACCAACTTAGCCGAAGGCCGGTAGCTCGTTCATCAACTGAGCGAATATTTATTTGTAAGGGCTCGATTAAATTCAACACATACGTAACATATCCCATTATTGGGATGTTTTTCGAGTATTAGCTGGAATTTTACAGCAAGCTCGTTCATTACCAAAATCACGTACCTTCGGAATTTAACCGGATATAGCTCCTCGTTCAAGTGCCTTCGGGACATAGCCCGGTTATAGTAACTCATACAATGCCTTCGGGACTTAACCCGGATTTTAAAACTCGCACGAATGCCTTCGGGACTTAACCCGGAATTAGTATCTCGCACAAAGGCCTTCGGGACTTAACCCGGAATTAATAACTCGCACAAATGCCTTCGGATCTTAGTCCGGATATAGTCACTTAGCACAGAGCCTTCGGGACTTAGCCCGGACAGCATTCAATTAATCATGCACATCTAACAATAATTCATGGCACATTCGTATTTCATTTTCATTTGCAAAACTCAAACACAAGGCACATATCATCCTTGCACATTCGGCTCAATAGCCACACATAGAGCATGATTTTCATTTGCTTAAAACATGATTTAATCACATCGTAATTTAAGCTCTCTTACTCAAGAACTTACCTCGGGTGTTGTCGAACGATTCCGCTAACTATTCGACCACTTTTTCCTTCCCTTTATCGGATCTATTTCCCCTTTGCTCTTGAGCTTAATTAAACAAATAAATTGATTTCATCATTTAGGCATCGAAAAGATGAACACAAGGCACTTAGCCCATATTTATACATTAGACATTAAAGTCACATACATGTGAAATCATGCATCAACACAACATATTAGCTAATTTTTTTCCTCCTTGGCCGAATATGCATGTCTATTTTTGGGGCCGATTTCAACACTTAATACACACATATACACACTAGTAAAGCATCCTCTCCCTTCCCATCGATTTAACACATGCATTGCTCATTAACATGTAAAAGTTACATTCGGCCTTAGCACACAACTTGCTAGCCGATTCTTCTCCATTTAGCAACCAATGCACATATGTGTTCACTCAAAAATGCTAAAAAGGAGGTTCAAGAATCATCAAGTCATCATCACATGCATCATTATCAAGCTTCATATTTAGCATGCAATGGCATTAACACAACCTCTACCCAGGTCGAATCTTAACTCATCCTCATGTCTCATCACCACCACATCAAACATCAACCAAGAATGATGCATCCATGGTCAAGTGTCATTTCCATCACATAGCAAGATTTAGACCATGGGCTAGGTAGAACTCAAGCTAACAACTAAAACATGCATGCATCTCATGGAACATCATCAAACATACCTTAGCCTAGCTACATGCATGGCCGAACCTCTTCACCTTTCTTCTTCCTTCCTCCTTAAAATTATTGGCCAAGGATGAACCAAAGGATGAGAAATTTTTTTCTTTGTTTTTCTTTCTAGTTTCGGCAAGTATGAAGATGAGAAAAAGATGAACAAAAATTCTCTCCTTTCTTTTCTTTAGCTCACGGCAATGGGGGGGGACAAACAACTACACACACATTTTTTTTTTGTATTCACCATACTCCTTTTCATTATTTTATGCCCATGCCCCTTATTTTATTTGTTTTATCCCAACATTTTATGACACAAATTAACATATTTTATTTGTGCCATACTTATGCCATAATTTCCATAAAAAAAATTGCACAATTGCTCATCATGCCCATCATGGTCGGCCACCTTGTTTTGAGGTGGGAAATTTGACATGCAAATCCACCTATTTCATACTATAAGTTATTTGGCCACTACAAATTAGCCTATAGCATTTGCAAAAATTTTCACATGAGTCACATTTCAAAATTTCACTCACAATTGGCAAAATCAAAGCATGAAATTTTCACACATGCACTTTCACATGAAATAAACATAGGATATAACATCTAATTATTATTGTGACTCGGTTTAGCGGTCCCGAAACCACTTCCCGACTAGGGTCAATTTTGGGCTGTCACACATCTGACTCTTTGACTCGTAACTTATAGTAAACTGATGATAAACCATAGTTTATACATATTTTTATCCCATGCTTAGCCCATTTATGAATGGTTTCTCCTTAGATTTGGTGAATTCAATGCTCCTAATCCTTTAATTTCATGTTTTATACTTAGGTGAGCATAGGAGAGTAAAAAGAACGAGAAATGGGCTAAAAACGGAGAAAATGGACCTACGTGGGAAATCAACACGGCCTGGACTTCCTCACATGAGCGTGCCACATGGCCGTGTCCATTTGGCAGGATTGAAGCTCGACTTACACAGGTAGACTACACGCCCGTGCCTATTAAATAGCCTTGACCACGGGCTGGAGTAATTGTACACGGGCGTGTTACACGGGCTTGTCCCTGCCGAGCCCAAGTATAGTCCTATTCAGAAAAGGCCAATTTTTAGGGCTCTTAGGCATTCAAAAGCCTATTTAAACACCTGAGGAGGCACTTAAGAGAAGAACGCAGAGTAGGAAGCAATGAATTACTCAAGGAAATTCGATTGATCCATCTCAGAAGCCGAATTTGTCATCAAGACTGAAGATCTCCCTTCAAGTTCCTTCAAGAGTTTTGGGTTTTCTTATGTTTTGTTATATTTATGCTTTTGAGATGTTTTCTTTCATAAGTATGAACTAAACCCCCTAAATACCTAAGGGGAATGAAACCTAAGACGGATCTTGTTATTATTATCTGAATTGTATGATAAATATTCGACTTGTTCTTAATTATGTGTTCTTAATTCTTGTTTTAATATTCCAGGATATTGATTCAAGTTAAGCTCTTACTCAAAGGAGGAATAGACCCTGTCTAAGAGAAAAATTGTCATAATTAAGCGGAGTTGATTGCGCACCTAGAGATAGGGTGACAAGATTTTGTCGGATTAGGGTGAAACCTAATAAGAGAATCCATAGATCGAGTTAATGCAATTCTAGGGTGTTAATTAGAAAGAGATTTCAATTATTCAACCTAAGGTTAGACATTATTAGTCTCGAGAGAGATAATAATATAACTTAGGGATTTCTACGGATCAAGTCAAATGAATAAATCGTCTGATTCAAAGTCAAATAACAAGTGAAGTCTAGGTGGATTTTTCCTTAGGTATTGTCTTAATCAATCGAATTCTCCCAAAAGTATTTTCCCAAATTTTCTTTCTGTGCATTCTTAGTTTAGTAATTAGTTTAGATAACCAAACCTCTTAATTTTTAGGCTAGATAATAAAAAGGAAGTAAATACTAGTATTCGTGGTTCCTTTGGGTTCGACAATCCGGTCTTGCTGAACTATACTACTGTTCGATAGGTACACTTGCCTTAATCGTGATAATAAGTTAGTCTCAAGAACGATTCATTCATAAATCTTTAAAACCTGTCACGAATATCACGTATCAAGTTTTTGGCGCCATTAACGGGGAACTAGGATATTAGGAACACTCGATTTTTATTACTTTAGCCATTTTACTTTTATTGCAATTTAAATTTTTATTTTCTTTTTTAATTCTTCATTTATTCTCTTCCAACAGGTTTTTCTAGTTTATGACCAGAAGAAACCCGTCAGGACCATTACTGTTTGATAGTGAGATAGATCGCACAGTTCGTAGAAACTGAAGAGAAATAAGGCGAAGCTTATGATACACAGAGGAAGAGCAAGAGGACGATACTTCAACCACAACCGAGGAGATGGCTGAAAACCAAGAAAATCTGCTACCTCCTGCGATTGTTGTTAATCAAAATCCTGCTCTGCTCACAATGTATGATTATGCTAAACTTTCCTTAACAGGAACTAAATCGAGTATAGTTAGACCTGCTATAGGTGCAAATACTTTTGAACTCAAACCTAACACAATTCAAATTGATGTATCATTTGGCAGGACGAAGATCCCAACGCTCACTTGGCAAACTTTTTCGAACTATGTGATACATTTAAAATTAATGGTGTTTCTGATGACTCCATTCGCCTTCGGTTATTCCCTTTTTCATTGAGAAACAAAGCTAACAGTGGTTGAATTCGTTACCACGAGGGTCAATCACTACTTGGGAATAAATGATCAAAATTTTTTTATTAAAATAATTTTCGCCGGCTAAAACAGCTAAATTACGTAATGATATCTCTTCTTTTGTGCAGATGGATTTAGAAACACTTTACGATAAATAGGAGAGATACAAGGACCTCTTGAGGAGATGCCCTCACCATGGGTTACCACTCTGGATACAGGTTCAAACCTTTTATAATGGCCTGAATCCTTCGACTCGACAAATGGTTGACACAGCCGCTGGCGGAACCATCAATAATAAGACACCTGAAGATGCTTATGAATTTATAGAAGAGATGTCACTGAAAATTATCAGTGGCAAGTCATGAGGACAAAGCTAACAAAAACAACCAGCGTTTATAACGTCGATTTAGTCACATGCTCTCTAATCAGGCAGAACTCTTGAATAAGAAAATTGATGGTTTTCTTAGTTCTTCACAGGTTCACCCAGTAATGCAGTGCGAAGCAAGTGGAGGTGGATCAAGTAATTTAGAATACCCACCCTATGGCCACAACATGGAGAACGAGCAATTAAAGTACATGGGTAATAATATTCGATCTCAAAATAATCCTTATAGTAATACTTACAATGCAGGTTGGAGGAACCACCCAAATTTCTCATGGGGAGGCCAAGGGAATCAGAGACCACCACCTCCAGGTTTCCAACAACCACCCTACCAACAAGAGAAAAAAGCCAAACCTTGAAGAGATGTTAACAAAATTCATGTCGGTGTCAGAAACTTGTTTCTAGAATACCAAGACAGCCTTTAAGAATCGACAAGCGACAATCTAAGGGCTCGAAACTCAGATAGGCCAACTCGCCAAACTAATTTCTAAACAAGCACAAGGTAGCCTGCCGAGTAACATGGAATCTAACCCAAGGGAACAACTCAATGTGATTACCACTCATGACAAGGAAGGGTTAGTTGAGCCTGTACCAGAACCGAGGCAAGACATTGTGGTAAGTCAAGATAAAGGTAAGCTAGACCACAATAACCAAAAATCGATAAGTAAAAAGTACAAGCCCCGTGTGCCATACCCAAACGCGGCAAGGAAAGACTGCAAAGAAGAACAATTTGGTAAATTCCTTAAATTATTAAAAAAGTTACATATTAACTTACCATTTACTGAAGCTCTCTCGCAGATGCCAAACGCAGTCAAATTTTTAAAGGAGCTTTTAACAAATAAACGAAAGTTGGATGAGGTGTCGCATGTGGAGTTGAATGCAGTTTGCTCAGCCATATTACAAAATAAGCTACCTAACAAATTGAAAGATCCAGGGAGTTTTGCGATTCCTTGTTTAATTGGTAGTTTAGATGTTCATAATGCATTGGCTGACTTAGGGGCAAGCGTTAATGTTATGCCTTATAAAATGTTTAAATAGCTGGGTCTTGGGAAACCTAAACAAAATAGGATGAGCATTCAATTGGCTGATAAAACCATTAGATTTCCTAGGGGTATCATTGAAGATGTTCTTGTTAAGATCGATAAATTTATATACCCAGTAGACTTTGTTGTTCTAAACATGGAAGAGGTTAGTAACGCACCTTTAATTTTAGGATGACCCTTTTTAGCAACTACTAGGACCATTATTGATGTTGGTATAGGTGAACTCACACTTCGGGTGGGAGACGAAACAATCACCCTTCAAGCTCGTAATTCGAGTAACACATCAAGAATTGAAGGTGGTAGTATAAATCATTCTATTAGTACTAATCATTTGGTAAAACCCTCTATGCAGGAAACAGTTTCGAAGAACACATATAAGCAATGTTTAGACAACAATAAAGGACCTATCTATGAAGAATGAAGGCTACAAATCGAGGAGCTAGATGAATGGCGGACACAGAAATCGAGAACACTCAATGAACCAAAATTGAGCCAGGACAAGCTCAATACCTCACCAAATCAATTTAAGGTTGGAGACAAAGTACTACTAGATGCAGCAGATCCTCGCATTGCCACTTCTGAACCTAATGAAGAAATTCCTCTTACGGTACTCAGTATTTTCTCATATGGTATAGTCGAGGTAATTCATCCCAAATTTGGCATATTTAAGGTAAACAATACTCGTCTTAAACCTTATGTTGATAAAGTTGATAGCAGGGATGAAGTGTGTAAACTCCTCGCACCACATTGACCATACAGAAGAGAGGTAAGTCCAATTTAAGACTATAAATAAGCGCTTCTCGAGAGGCAACCCGAGCACTAACAATAATAATTTATTTAAGTTCTAGTTTTTCACATCTAACCTACTAACTGAGTCTTGAAACACAGGGTTTTCCCATCCACACGGCCAGGCACACGGGCGTACCGTAGGTCGTGCTCACACCACAAGAAGAGACACGGTCGTGCTATACGGCAGTGTGAAAACACGATAAAATTTTTCACCAACATGGGATGCGATAAGTCGCCATGGCCGTGGGATAAGGCTGTGGGCGATACTGCCAAAAGAATATGGGCGTGCGACATGCTCGTGCCTTGAAATTGTAGGCAAACCTATCAATTTAGCATGGGTGTTCGACATTATCAAAACAAACACGAGCGTGGACCTATGTACACGGGCGTGGGGGAAGTGAATGAAGTAAGACACGGTCGTACAACACGACCGTGTACACCCACACGCCCAAGGAATACAGGCGTGGGCCGAATGTCAGACACGCCCAAATTTAAAAATTGCAAAACACACGGGCAAAAATTAGGGTACACGGGCGTGCCCTATGGCCGTGTGCCCCAAAATCTATATAAACCCCTCACTATTCATCATCCCCCCCTAGAAATCTCTAACCCTAGCCGCTGCCACTCCCCACGCCCTACCTGCTATGCTCGTGCACCACCTACAACACTGTTTCCGACGACTCAAGCTTCTCCCTTTTGCATTTGTTTACTCTTTTCTTTCTATTTTCTTTAAATATCTTGCTATTTCATGAATTATCTGATCTATTTGACTATCTTAAGTGAATATTAATAGTAGAAAAATAGAAATAATCATGCTTGTCATTGCCATTTTTCATACTACATTCATCCATTTTTCTTGTTTCCATGGATTTTATGTTTACCCACATACTTTCATGCATTAGATTTTCCCCACATATTATTCTTCTAGTCCTATTTTAAATGACTTGATATAATTGCTTTAGTTGTTTTAGTTTTGTTCTCTTTATTTAATACGCGAGTCTCATGAAATATTTCTAATTAGTTTTGTTTTTCCATGCTCTTTTTGGGACATATTGGTTAAACTTTAACTTTTAAATGTAGGTACAATGCCATCCTCACGTGGTAAGAAGACCGTTGTTCCCGCATCGAAGAAAAGGAAAGGAACAGCGTCATCCTCGGGTCCTACCATGGAGATTAGGCATCCATTCCTCCAGGTTCCCTTGGGACCCCAGGAGGAATTATATCAGATATTACGGGCCCAACCCCTAGGTGTGGACAGTCGCATTGACTGGGCCGCACTAGAATAGATTCATTTGGCTGACGTTGTCCGAGCCCTCCTGAAAACTAACCCACAGGGGCTCTTCTTTGAGATCATCGAGCTGACGTATCTTGAGTTCACATTGGAACTCTACTTGACGTTCCATCTTCAAACCTTCATGACCAACTTCGACGATCATAGAATGGTCCAGTTTTGCCTTAGTGGTCTAGTACGCCAGTTGAGCGTACCTGAGTTCAAGATTGCACTAGGGCTGTACACGGAGGAGTTCATGGACGACAATGAACTCGACACCCTCTACTGCCACATCCACTACTCCCCCTCAAAATGCTGGAGGGACTTCGTCTCTGCCTCAGCCACCTACGATCCTAGCCTCTCCAAGGCATTGGCTCTCCCTCCATCTTTGAGGTATCTACAAGCCATCTTGGCTCACACTCTAACAGGGAAACGAGAGAGCACCAGCGTCTTCACCACCCACGATGCTTATTTTTTATAGAGCATGGTGAACGGGCACGTCCTCGACCTTTCTTACTTCATCGTCCTCTCCATCTGCCATCAGATGGAGCGACATAGGAGTGGGGCCCTATGTGACTCGATTGGCTCGGCATTTCGGGCTCCTCAACACAGCAGCACAATCATCCTCCCTCACTCTCATAGGCCAGATGTCCCCACAGGGCATCTCGAGCATGCTAAGTATGAGGATGATCAAGAAACAACATGGCACCTACCCTCCTTAGTACCACCTCATCCAGTCCACCGAGGAGGAGGACCCAGAGGACATTACTGATGATGTCACTCCACGTCATGAAGACCCACCATCTCAGCCACCACCCATCCATCGTCCAGTTCATGCGGTAGCTTCATATTCTGACATCTCTGAGCGCCTTACACGTTAGATTTGTCAGCACTTCCACATCTCATCACCACCACCACCTCGCGAACCATCCGGCGATGACGATGTTTAAAAACTTTTTATTTTTATTTTTATTTTCACTTTTATCTTTATTTATCTTAATTAAGTACTTTTTATTTCATTTTTCTTTAATATTATTTTAATTTTAGTTTTTATAATTTTCATTGAATAATTTATAGTTTTGGCTATTTCATTACGAGTAATTATGCTTCATTATATTCCTTGAGAAGTTCCTGATTCTATCACAATTATAAAGAGCTCCAAAGCTCATCATCGCATAGGAACTACAAACTCCACTGGGAAAGGTTCTCCACGACTGCCATGTCCTGCTTGACCACGACCATAGCTACCACTAGATATAATATTCTTTTGGCGCTTGACTTATGGACTAAAAAACCTCAACCACCACCGGAGTATCCTCCTCCACCCTTATGATTGCTTTGGCCGATTATTCTCCATAACTCTAATTCAAGGAGTTCATTCATCATTTAAGAAGTTTCACTGCTCTCCCTATCTTATGATTATATATTTATCTTTTTCATTATATCTATCTTTGTACATTGAGGGCAATGTACATCTTAATGTGGGGGGTGTTTTATATCATCATTAGAAATCCTTGAATTTTTTCTTATTCTCACGTGAATTACTCATATCACTATTAGAATGAATTTTAATTAATTTATGATTTTTATTGATATTTCTTGAATTAAAACATAGGCAATTATGCATTAATTGTTTAAACTTTAAGACATTAGGGAATCAAGCATGATAAGTTGATTTTTAAAGAATTAAAAACTTTTAGGTGTTTCCCTAAGTTTAGGTATTATCTTGAGTTGAAATTCACAAGTTTAAACATCAAAAAGACATAATTTTTGTGAGATCTTGAGCCTTTAGAGCATATTTTATTCCTTTCATGCTCACTTTCATTATGAGTGCGTCAGTTTTGATTTGTTATTCTAGAACTTGCTTGATTATGCATGTCAAGACCACACCATTTGATTTGATATGTCAAGATGATAAAGGAACTTAGGTTTAACCTACTCACTCCACAAAAGCCTACCTCCATAATTAACCCTTAGTGAACCCCTTTTGAGCCTAACAAGCCATTATTTGATTTACCCTCAATATTAACCCATAACCCATTATTGTTGAAATCCCCTAATTTGATCCCTTTTTTTTTGAGATTTGATTTGAACAAATTGCTTAGCTATGTTTTGTTCTTCTATGTATTTGACTTGTTCTTAAATATATATATATATATATACTTACATACATGTTAGTAGTAATTCGTCATTTTTGAGCTTGAGTGTTAATTCTATATTCTGAGAAGAAGCTCACTTGTATTCAATTGATGACTAGTTATTTTTTTGGCTAGGTAATTTTTCAATTCAATCTCGATTCTAACCTCTTCTTTCAGCTTGGGACCACACCCCCTAACCAAATCCACATTACAACCCTCTAAAAGACCTTTTTGATTGATGTATCAGCTCAATATATAGTGGTGGAGATTTGATTTTCAAGCAAGCCTATGGTAATAACTTTTCATATTGACTAATGAGTACTTTAATTAATGTCCTTAAACACCTTGAGTGATTTGAGTGATTGTTTAGTGAGGATGTTAAACTCTGCAATATTTTGATCAAAGCTAATTACTTAGATGAGGGGAGACAACTATGTTTTCGTGATAAAATGCTCAACTTGGAATGCTTGAAACTTTGATGTACTTTTAGTTGAATTTTCAATGTATGAGTACTTATGGATTATTTTAAGATATTATTGATAGGGTTTATAAATTGAGAAGAATTTATTTTGATTGTGAGTTGAGGATTTTGCTTAAGGACAAGCAAATGCTTAAGTGTCGGGGTATTTGATAAACCGTAATTCATACATATTTTTATCCCATGCTTAGCCCATTTATGAATGGCTTCTCCTTAGATTTGGTGAATTCAATGCTCCTAATCCTTTAATTTCATGTTTTATACTTAGGTGAGCATAGGAGAGTAAAAAGAGCGAGAAACAGGCCAAAAATAGAGGAAATGGACCCCGTGAGAAATCAACACGGCCTGGACTTCCTCATAGGGGTGTGCCACACGGCTGTGTCCATTTGTTAGGATTGAAGCATGACTTACACGGGTATACTACACACCCGTGCCTATTCAACAGCCTTGACCACAGGCTGGAGTAATCGCACACGGGCATGTTACAGGGCTTGTCCCTGCCGAGCCCAAGTATAGTCCTATTCAGAAAAGGAAAATTTTTAGGGCTCTTAGGCATTCAAAAGCCTATTTAAACACTTGAGGAGGCACTTAAGAGGGGAACGCAGAGTAAGAAGCAAGGAATTACTCAAGGAAAGTCGATTGATCCATCTCAGATGCCGAATTCATCATCAAGACTGAAGATCTCCCTTCAAGTTCCTTCAAGAGTTTTGGGTTTTCTTTTGTTTTGTTAACTTTATGCTTTTGAGATATTTTCTTTCATAAGTATGAACTAAACCCCCTAAATACCTAAGGGGAATGAAACCTAAGATGAAACTTGTTATTATTATCTGAATTGTATGATAAATATTTGACTTGTTCTTAATTATGTGTTCTTAATTCTTGTTTTAATATTCCAAGATATTGATTCAAGTTAATCCCTTATTCAAAGGAGGAATAGACCCTGTCTAAAAGTAAAATTGTCATAATTAAGCGGAGTGATCGCGTGATTTCGTGATAGGTTTTAAATATTTATAATTACTCCTTCTTAAACTAACTATTATTGTGATGTAGGCAAGTGTATCTATCGAATAATAGTATAGTTTTAGCAAGACCGGATTGACGAACCCAAAGGAACTAAAAGTACTAGTAATGACTGTCTTTTTATTATCTGGCCTAAGAATAAAGAGATTTTGTTTTAATTAACTAATGAACTAAACTAAGAACGCACAGAGAAAAGAATTGGGGAATTGCTTTTGGGAAAAATTGATTGACTTAAGACAATACCTAAGGAAAAATCCATCTAGACTTTACTTGTTATTCTGGCTCCGAATCAGACGATTTATTCATTCAACTTCTTCCGTAGAGATCCCTAAGTTATGTTATTATCCCTATTCAAGACTAATAACGTCTAATCCCTAGATTGATTAACCGAGACTTTTCTTTAATTAACACTCTAGGGTTGCATTAACTCAATCTATGGATCCCCTTATTAAGTTTCACCCTAATCCGACAAAATCTTGTCACCCTATGTCTAGGCGCGCCATCAACTCCACTTAATTATGGAAAATGTACTCTTAGATAGGGTCTATTCCTCATCTGAATAAGAGCATATCATGAATCAGTATCGTGGGATATCAAAATAAGAATTAAGAACACATAATTAAGAACAAGTTAAATATTTATCATACGATTCAGAAAATAATAACAAGATTCATCTTAGGTTTCATTGCCCTTAGGTATTTAGGGGTTTTAATTCATAACTAAATAAGAAAAAATCTCAGAAGAATAAAGAATACAAAAAATAAAGAAAACCCAAAACTCCTGAAGGGAAATTGAGGAAAGATCTTCAGTCTTAATGATGAATCTGGCTTCTGAGATGGATCAATCAGCTTCCTTGGAGTAATTCCTTATTCCTCATGCTCTGCATCCCTTTTCTTCCTCCTCTAGGGTGTATTTATAGGCTTTGGAATGCCTTGAAGCCCTCAAAATTAGCCTTTTTTGAATTGGACTCAACTTGGGCTTGGCAAGGACACGCCCGTGGCACACGCCCGTGTTCGATTACTTCAGGCCATGCTCGAGCCTGCCAAATTGACACGACCGTGCGGTCTGCCCGTATGACGAGGTCCAGGCCGTGTTGATTTCGTACTTTGGCCCATTTTCTCTGTTTTTGGCCCGTTTCTCGTTCCTTTCGCTCTCCTATGCTCTCCTAAGATTAAAACATGAAATTAAAGCATTAGGAGCATCGAATTCACCAATTCTAATGAGAAATCATCCATTAAATGCATTAAACATGGGGTAAATATATGTATAATTTACGGTTTATCAAATACCCCCACACTTAAGCATTTGCTTGTCCTCAATAAAAATTCTCAACCCATAATCAAAATAAATTATTCTCAACTTATAATTTCTATCGATTTAATATCTCAGAATAATCCATAAGTAATCATACATTTAGAATTCAACTAAAAGAATATAAAATTTTCAAACATTTCAAGTTGAGTATTTAATCATGCAAACATAGGTGTCTCTCCACATCTAAGTAATTACCTTTGATTTAGAGTATCGCAGAGTTTCACATCCTCACTAAAGATTCACTCAAATCACTCGAGGTGTTTAAGGACAATAAATGAAGCACTCAATAGTCAATAATGAAAAGTCATTACCATAGGCTTGCATGAAAATCAAATCTCCACCACTATAATTTAAGATGATACATCAATCAAAAGGTCTTTAGAGGGTTGTAGTGAGGCTTGGCTAGAGGGTGTGGTCACAAGCTGAAAGAAAGGGTTAGAATCGAGATTGAGTTGAAAAATTGCCTAACTAGAAAAAGAGTTAATCTTCACTTGCGTACAACAGAGCTTCTTCTCAGAATATGAAATTACAGATATGTATACATAGTTTTTTTTAAGAACAAGTTAAATAATATAGACTAACTATTAAGAAAAAACATAGCTAAGCAATCCATTCAACTCAAATCTCAACAAAAATAAGGATTAATTTAGGAGATTTCAACAATAATGGGTTAAAGGTTAATATTAAGGGTAATACAAAAAATGGCTTGTTAGGCTCAAGGGGGTTTACTAGAGGTTAATCGTGAAGGTAGACTTTTCATGGCATGAGTGGGTTAATCCTAAGTGCCTTAATCATTTTGACATATCAAATCAAATGGTGTGGTCTCGACATGCATAATCAAGCAAGTTCTAGAATAACAGTTCAATACTGATGCACTCAAAGCAATAATAAAAGTGAGCATAAAAGAATTAATAGATGCTCAAAAGGCTAAAAAATCTCATAAAAATTATGGTTTTTTTATGTTTAGACTCGTGAATCAATTCAAAGTAATATCTAGACTTGGGGAAACAACTTATAATTTTAAATTCTTAAAAATCAACTCATCATGCTTGAGTCTCTAATGTCTTAAAGTTTAAACAATTAATGCATAAATCCCTATGTTTTAATTCAAGATATATCAATCAAAATCATAAATCAATTAAAATTTATCCTAAATATGATATGAGAGCTTTTCAAGAGAACAAGGTAATCATTCAGGGGTTTTTCTGATAATGAAATGAATACCCCCCACACTTAAGATGTACATTGCCCTCAATATACAAAGATAGATATTGGAGTATATAAAATTAAGATAGGGAGAGAAGTGAAACTTCCTGTATGATGAATTCATCGAACTGGAGTTCTGGAGAGGAATCGGTTCGAGAGTGGAGGAGGATACTCCGGCAGTCATAGAGGTTCATTAGGCCATAAGTCCTGCGCCAAAAGGATATAATCTCTAGTGGTAACTATGGTCGTGGGTGAGCAGGACATGGCAGTCGTGGAGAACCTTTCCCGGTAAAGTTTTAGTTCCTATGTGACGATGAGCTTAAGGGCTCTATATAACTGTGATAAAATTAGGAACTTTTTAGGGGATATTAGGAAGGAGAATAACTCATAAAGAAAAACTGAAATTGATAATTAAAAATAAAATTCTAAAATCTACGAAAAAATAAAAATAAAAGTAGTTTTAATAAAAATTAAAAACATAAATAAATAAATAAATATTTTTAAACATCTTCATCGCTAGATGGTTCGCGAGGTGGGACTGGCGATGAGATGTGGAGGTGCTGACAAATTTGCTGTAGAGTAGCATCAATGTTGTCAAATCGTTGAAAACACTACTGCTTAAATAGGGTGAGGCGCTCAGAGATGTCGGCATATGAAGCCGCCGCATGAACTCAACAAGAGGGTGGTGATGGCTTAGTTGGTGGGTCCTCATGCTGTGGGGGGACATCATCAGGAATGTCCTCATAGGCATCCTCCTCGATAGATTGGGTAAGATGATACTGGGGAGGGTAGGTTCCTCGGCGCCACTCGATCATCCTCATGTTAAGCATGCTCGAGATGCCTTATGGAGACATCTGGCCAATGAGGGTGAGGGATGATTCTTGGGCCGCGGTGTTGAAGAGCCCAAAGTGTCACGCCAGCCAAGTCACGTAAGGGCCAATGGAGATGACCCGCTTTCGATGCCGCTCCATCTGGTGCTGAATCGCAAGGGCGATGAAATAGGCAAGATCGATGACGTGCCCTTGCGACATGCACCATAAGAAGTAGACGTCGTGGGTGTTGACGATGCCAGTGCTCTCTCGCCTCCCTGTAATCGTGTAAGCTAAAATAGCGTGTAAGTACCTCAGGGATGGTGGGGGAACTAATGCCTTGGAGCGGCTAGGATTGTAAGAGGCCGTGCTAGGGGCCAAAGTGTGCCAGCACTTCGAGGGAGAGAAATGTATGTGGCGTCTGAGAGCATGTAGTTCATTCTCCTCCTTGAACTCCTCCGTATATAAGCCTAGTACCGCACCGAACTCTGGGATGCTTAGCTGGCAGACTAACCCGCCTTGGTGAAACTACACCATGCCGGGATCATCATAGTTCGTCATTACGGTCTAGAGATGGAATGTTGAGCATAGTTCCATCGTGAGCTCGAGGTATGTTGGTTCGATGATCCCAAAGAACAGTTCCCAAGGGTCAGTGGTTAAGAGGGCTTAAATCGCGTCAGCCATCTAAACTTGTTCTACGGCAGCCTAGTCGATGCAGCGGCCCGTAATTAAAGGTCAGACCTAAAGTATCTAGAAAAGTTCTTCCTGGGGCCCTCGGGGAAACTGTAGAAGAGGGTGACGAATTTTTACGGTTGGACCTATGGAAGAGGACGTTTCCTTCTTCTTCTTTGAAGCAGGTGCAGTGATTTTCTTTCCTCTTAAAGACGACATTGTGTACAAATGCTAAGGGGAGAGATTTGGCATCGAGAATGGAGTTGTAGGCAGCGTACGGGCTTGGCAGGGAGGCCGTGTGGAGTTGCAGCGGGTAGGGTTAAGGTTTTTGAATTGGGAAGAAAGTGAATAGTATAGGGTATTTATAGATTTTGGGCCACACAGCTAGGGCACATACCCGTGTCCCCTAATTTTAGTCCGTTTGATTCGCAAATTTCAAATTTGGGCGCGTCTGTCATTTAGTACACGCCCGTGTTCGTCAGGCATATGGGTTCACACGGCCGTGTCGCACGGCCGTGTCTAGCTTCGCTCGCTTCTCCAACACCCGCGTGTGCAAGCCCTACGCCCATGTTAATTTAATAGGTTCGACCACGGGCGTTCCACACGGGTGTGTCGAACGCCCGTGCTATTTTAACAGGTTCGCCCATAGTTCTTCCACACGGGCATGTCGCACACCCGTGTTGTTTTGGTAGGCTCGACCATGGCCATATTGCACGGTCGTGGCATTTTATCTTAGCCCGTGTTGGGGAAATCTTTGCCCTATTTTCACACGGCCTTAAGCACGCCCGTGTGCTTGGCCGTGTCTCTGTAAAAACACCTGTATTTAAGATTTCTATTTAGTAAGTTAGGAGTTAAATACCAAAATTTAAAGAAATTAATATTGTTAGTGCTCGGGTTGCCTCTCGAGAAGCGCTTATTTATAGTCTAAGCTCGACTTACCTCTCCAGTGAATGGTCATGGTGGTTTGAAGATTTTATACTCGTCATTCTGCTATCAATCTCATCAAGATAGGGTTTTAATCGGGTGTTGTTTACCTTAAAAGTGCCGAACTTGGGATGACTCACCTCCACCGTACCGAATGCAAAAATACTGAGTACCGTAAGAGGGATTTCCTCATTCAGTGTGGTAGTGACAATGTAGGGATTTGCGGCATCTAATAAGACCTTACCACCAACCTTAAGTTGATTTGGAGAGGTATCGGGCTCGTTTTGGCATAGTTTCGATTTGTCGAGTGTTCTTGGTTTGTGCGTCCGCCATTCATTGAGTTCCTCGATTTGTAGTCTTCGATCTTCATGAATAGGTCCTCTACTATTGCTTGAGAATGACTCGTGTGCTTCCATATTCTAGGTTTTAGTAGAATGGTTGAAATGATCACCTTCAATTCCTGATGTGTTGCCAGAATTGCGAGCTTGAAGGGTGATTGTTTCATCTCCCACCCGGAGTGTGAGTTCACCTGTGCGAACATCAATGATGGTTTTAGCAGTTGCTAAAAAGGGCCTTCCTAGAATTAAGGGAGTGTTGCTATCCTCTTCTATGTCTAGAAAAATAAAGTCAATGGGAAATATAAATTTATCGATTTTAACTAGCACATCTTCAATAATACCTCTAGGGAATCTTATAGTCTTATCTGCTAATGCTCATCCTAGTCTGTTTGGGTTTCTCGAGACCTAGTTGCTTAAACATTTTGTAAGGCACGACGTTGATACTAGCCCTTAGATCAGCTAATGCATGATTAACATTTAAACTACCAATTAAGCAAGGAATAGTAAAGCTCCCTAGGTCTTTTAGTTTGTTGGGTAGTTTATTTTGGAGAATGGCCGAGCAAACTGCGTTTATCTCCACATGGAACGCCTCATCTAACTTCCGCTTATTTGCTAAAATCTCCTTTAAAAATTTCATTACGTTTGGCATCTGCGATGGAGCTTTAATAAACCGTAAGTTAATATGTAATTTTTTAAGAGTTTAAGGGATTTACCAAATTGTTCATCTGAGCAGTCTTTCCTTGTCACGTTGGGGTATGGCACATGAGGTTTATATTCAGTCACTAGTTTGTTTGTATTTTGATCTACCTTACCTTGACCTTTGCTTACCACAGTTTCTTGCCTCGGTTCTGGTTCAGGCTCAACGACTCCTTTTTCATCTTGAATATTAATTGCGTTGAATTGTTCCCTTGGGTTAGGTTCGGTATTACTTGGAAAACTACCTTGTGGTTGTTCGGAGATTAGTTTGGAAAGCCAACCTATCTGAGTTTCGAGCCCTTGGATCTATGCTTGTTGATTTTCAAGTGTTGTCTCGGTGTTTTGAAAACGGGTTTCTGACACTGATATAAACTTTGAGAGCATCTCTTCAAGGTTTGGCTTCTTTTACTGTTGGTAGGATGGTTGTTGGTAGCCCGGAGGATGTTGTGGTCTTTGATTTCCTTGACCGCCCCACGAGAAATTGGGGTGGTTCCTCCAACCTGCATTATAAGTGTTACTATATGGATTGTTTTAAGGTCGAGGATTATTACCCATGTAGTTTAATTGCTCGTTATCCATGCTGTGGCCATAAGGTTGGTATTTCGAATGGTTTGTTCCACCGCTACTTGCTTCACACTACATTACTGGGTGAACCTGTGAAGAACTAAGAAAACCATCAATCTTTTTATTTAAGAGTTCTACCTGATTAGAGAGCATGGCAATCAAATCGACGTTATAAACACCAGCTATTTTCGTTGGCTTTGTCCTCATGACTTGCCACTGATAGTTATTCAGTGGCATCTCCTCTATAAACTCATAGGCATCTTCTAGTGTTTTATTGTTGATGGTTCCACCAGCAGCTGCGTCAACCATTTGTCGAGTCGAAGGATTTAGACCATTGTGGAATGTTTGAACTTGGAGCCAAAGCGGTAACGCATGGTGGGGGCATCTTCTCAAAAGGTCCTTGTATCTCTCCTATTCATTGTAGAGTGTTTCTGAGTCCATCTGCACAAAAGAATAGATATCATTACGTAATTTAGTCGTTTTAGCCGGCGGAAAATATTTTAGTAAAAATTTTTCGGTCATTTGTTCCCAAGTAGTAATTGACCCTCGTGGCAACGAGTTCAACCACTGTTTAGCTTTGTTCCTCAATGAAAAGGGAAACAACCGAAGACGTATGACATCATCAGAAATGCCATTAATTTTAAATGTATCGCATAGTTCTAAGAAGTTGGCTAAATGAGCGTTGGGATCTTCATCCTGCAAACCATCAAAATAAACAAATTGCTTTATCATATGAATAGTGTTAGGTTTTAATTAAAAAGTATTTGTAGCTACAGCAGGTCTAACTATGCTAAATTCAGTTCCTATTAAAGAAGGTTTAGCATAATCAAACATAGTGTGTGGAGCAGGATTGTGATTAACCGCAATTGCAGGAGGTAGCTGATTGCCTTAGTTTTCAGCTATCTCTTCGATTGGGGGTTGAGTATCGTCTTCTTGCTTGTTCTCCGTGTATCTTAAGCTGTGCCTTATTTCTCTTTGGTTTCTACGAACTGTACAATCGATTTCTTCGTCAAAAAGTAATGGTCCCGATGAGTTTCTTCTAGTCATAAACTATAAAAACCTTCCAAGAGAAAAAAAGATTAGGTTAATAAATAATAATAATAAAATTAAATTTCAAGAAAAATAAATGGCTAAAGTAATAAAAATTGAGCGTTCCTAATATCTTAGTTCCCCGGTAACGGCACCAAAAACTTGATCACGTGATTTCATGATAGGTTTTAAATATTTATAATTACTCGTTCTTAAACTAACTATTATTGCGATATAGGCAAGTGTACCTATCGTACAGTAGTATTATTTTAGCAAGACCGGATTGTCGAACCCAAAGGAACTAAAAGTACTAGTAATGACTGTCTTTTTATTATCTAGCCTAAGAATAAAGAGATTTTGTTTTAATTAACTAATTATCTAAACTAAGAATCCACAGAAAAATGAATTAGGGAATTGCTTTTGGGAAAAATCGATTGACTTAAGACAATACCTAAGGAAAAATCCACCTAGACTTTACTTGTTATTCTGGCTCTGAATAGGACGATTTATTCATTCAACTTGTTCTGTAGAGATCCCTAAGTTATGTTATTATCCCTATTCAAGACTAATAACGTCTAATCCCTAGATTGATTAACCCAGACTTTTCTCTAATTAACACTCTAGGGTTGCATTAACTCGATCTATGGATCCTCTTATTAGGTTTCACCCTAATCTGGCAAAATCTTGTCACCCTATGTCTAGGTGCGCCATCAGCTCCGCTTAATTATGGAAAATGTACTCTTAGACAGGGTCTATTCCTCCTCTGAATAAGAGCATGTCTTGAAGCAGTATCGTGGGATATCAAAACAAGAATTAAGAACACATAATTAAGAACAAGTTAAATATTTATCATACGATTTAGAAAATACTAACAACATTCGTCTTAGGTTTCATTCCCCTTAGGTATTTAGGGGTTTTAGTTCATAACTAAATAACAAAGCATCTCAGAAGAATAAAGAATACAAAACATAAAGAAAACCCAAAACTCCTGAAGGGAAATTGAGGAGAGATCTTTAGTCTTGATGATGAATCCAGCTTCTGAGATGGATCAATCGGCTTCCTTGGAGTAATTCCTTACTCCCCCTTCTCCGCCTCCCTTTTCTTCCTCATCTAGGGTGTATTTATAAGCTTTGGAATGCCTAGAAGACCTCAAAATTAGCTTTTTCCAAATTGGACTCAACTTGGGCTTGGCAGGGACACGCCCGTGTTCGATTACTTTAGGCCATGCTCGAGCCTGCCAAATTGACACGGCTGTGTGGTCTGCCTGTGTAAGGAGGTCTAGGCCGTGTTGATTTCATACTTTGGCCTATTTTCTCTGTTTTTGGCCCGTTTCTCGTTCCTTTCACTCTCATATGCTCTCCTAAGTATAAACATGAAATTAAAGCATTAAGAGCATGGAATTCACCAATTCTAATGAGAAATCATCCATAAAATTCATTAAACATGGGGTAAATATATGTATAATTTACGGTTTATCACGGAGTTGATTGCGCGCCTAGAGATAGGGTCACAAGATTTTGCTAGATTAGGGTGAAACCTAATAAAGGAATCTATAAATCGAGTTAATGCAATTCTAGGGTGTTAATTAGAAAGAGATTTCAATTATTCAACCTAGGGTTAGACGTTATTAGTTCGAGAGAGATAATAATATAACTTAGGGATTTCTACGGATCAAGTCAAATGAATAAATCGTCTGATTCAAGGTCAAATAACAAGTGAAGTCTAGGTGGATTTTTCCTTAGGTATTGTCTTAATCAATCGAATTCTCCCAAAAGTATTTTCCCAAATTTTCTTTCTGTGCATTCTTAGTTTAGTAATTAGTTTAGATAACTAAACCTCTTAATATTTAGGCTAGATAATAAAAAGGAAGTAAATATTAGTACTCATGGTTCCTTTGGGTTCTACAACCCGGTCTTGCTGAACTATACTACTGTTCAATAAGTACAATTACCTTAATCGTGATAATAAGTTAGCCTCAAGAATGATTCATTCATAAATCTTTAAAACCTATCACGAATAGCACGTATCAATCGATCTCAGACCAATCTTTGAAAATACTAACGCTCCCTTCAACTGATCAAATAAGTCATCAATTCATGATAAAGGGTATTTGTTCTTTACAGTCACTTTATTCAACTGTCTATAATCAATACACATTCTCATAGTACCATCTTTCTTTTTCACGAAAAATAACTGTGGACCCAGGGAGAATAACTCGGTTGTACAAAACCTCTGTCTGTCAATTCTTGTAACTGAGCTTTCAACTCTTTCAATTATATTGGAGCCATTTTATACGGAGCTATCGATATCGGAGTTGTTCCTGATACTAATTCAATACCAAATTCAACCTCTCTAATCTGCGGTAAACCTGGTAGTTCTTCTATAAATACATCCGAAAACTCACAAACAACAGGTATAGATTCAATCTTTAATTTTGACACTTTTGTACCCAGTACGTATGCAAGATATGCATCATAGCCCATTCTCAAATATTTTTGAGCTAATATAGATGATATCACAGTAAATAATTCACTGAATCAGACTCAATCCAAAGAATCTCACCATTTTGACATTTCAATTCGATAGTCTTCTGTCTACAATTCACAACTGCATCATGCATAGTCAGCCAGTCCATACCCAAAATCACATCAAACTCATCGAATGGTAGAAGCATCAGATCAGCTCGAAAATAGTAACCCCGGAGCATAAGAGGGCAATTCTTACAAGTTTTATCAACTAAAACAAACTTTCCTAAAAGGCTCGATTCTTTGATTACAAAATCTGTAGACTTGACATGTAAACTCTTTTTAAATACTAAATTCATAGAGATATATGAATAGGTTGACCCAGGATCTATCAATGCAATTATATCAGTATTAAAAAGAGAAAAAGTACTGATAATAACGTCTGGTGATGATGCCTCCTCTCGTGCATGTATAGCATAAGCCCTGATAGGTGCTCGTGCCTCAGATCTCACAGTCGAATCTCTCATAGCACCTAGATTACCACTCACATTTCTGGTGTTTCGGGGTGGTCTCTTTCTAGTAGTCGTGTTACTTGTTTTCACTGGTTGATCTTTTTCAGTTGTGAACTTTTCTGGACAATCACGGAGAAAATGATCAAAAGATCCACATTTAAAGCAAGCTCCGCTCACTAATCTGTATTCACCGTAATGTCGCTTAATGCAATCATTCAGATCCATCATTTTCAACACTTCCCACACTGGCCACAAATGTCACCTGAGGTTTTGAACTTGATTGTCTCGCATTTCTATCTTTAATAGAAATTCCCGCAGAGGCTGTAGAACGAGGATGATATTCTCTAAATTTCTTTGATGCTGACTGATGTGATTTGCTCGTAAATATTTTGCTAGACCTTCTAGCCTCAGAATCGACTTATCTTTTCTCTTTGCAAAGCTCTTTGGCTTTACAAGCTCGATCAAACAGAACAACAAATTCTTTCAGCTCCATAATTCCAACTAACACTCTGATTTCTTCATTCAATCTGTCCTCAAATCTTTTACATATTATAGCTTCAGAAGAAATGCATTCACGAGCATATTTGCTGAGCCATACAAACTCTCGCTCATATTCTGTAACTAAAATATGACCCTGCTTCAATTCAGGGAATTCTTTTCTTTTCTGATCAATGAACCTTTGACTAATATATTTCTTTCTAAATTCCACTTGAAAGAAATCCCAAGTGACTTATTTTGGCTAAACTATAGTTATCAAGGTATTCCACCACTAATACACAGTATCTCTCAATAATGATACAACACACTACATACATTTTTCGAGTGTGCAAGATAATTCGTCGAATACCCAAATAGTGTTCTCAAGCCAAAACTTGGCTCTCTTAGGATCATCACTAGCAGTGGCTCTAAATTCTTTAGCTTCATGTTCACGTATTCTATCAACAGGTGGTTTATTTAATCACAAAGGATGGATACATTGAGGAATTACAGAGATCGGTTGGGGAATAGGTGGGGGTGGAGGTTGCAGAATAGTTGGGTTCATACGAATATACTATGTGAACCACTCATTCAATATATGATAGAAGGCTTCTTTAGCCTCACCACCGTGACTACTCGTCACAGGTCTAGATTAAATAGGTGCTATCCCTTGAGCGGGAGCTGGTGCATTACTTTCTACATCGTCCGCTACAGCTCGTTCAAGATCTCTTACTATATAAAACCACATTTGGAAATCTCAAGAGTCATCACACTATCATAGTTTTATATATGGCATGTACAGCTTGACTCATATACACTATGTTAGTCCTAGAATTGACTAAACCGTAGCTCTGATACCAACAAATGTAACACCCCTAATCCGTAATCATCGCCGAAATAGGTTAAGAGGCATTACCGAACTTATAACTCAGTTCAAAATGAAAATTTATCAAATAACATTACATTTCAGTAAACATCACCCATTGACATTCATTATATACTTAAATCGAGCATACAAAGCCTTAATAATGCATTTAGGACTAAATTGATAACATATAAAAATTTCAGAAACTTATAAAATTTTTAACATTTCAAGTGTCACATGCCATGTGAACAGGCCATGTGTCTCACACGGCTAGTAGACACGCCCGTGTCTTAAACCATGTGAAAATAGGACATACATACTGACTTGTGTCACATGGCCGAGAACACGCCCGTATGTCAGGCCGTGTGAAAACTGGAGAGGATACTGACTTGGGTCACACAGCCAACAACACGCCCGTGTACTAGGCCATGTGCCATTTAAGGGGGTATACTAACTTATGTCACACGATCAATCATTGGCCCGCGTGTGAATCTGTATGACACACACGGCCAATAGACACACTCGTGTGTCTAAGCTGTGTCAAACCTATAGGGTATACTGACTTAATTTGTAGGGTACCCCAGGGGACGTACAGCCGTGTAACTTAACCGTTTGTCACACACGGCTGAGACACATGCTCGTGTCTCTGGCCGTGTAGACAAAAATAGGCCACTTACAAAGCCATTTTGCCACCTTATAAATACAAGCATTTACAAACATAATTGACCACATTTATACAACTCATTTGTCAACCAAAATAACAATTTCAATACACATTATAAGCCATATCAAAACTTACCATTTACATATCCAAATACCTATCTATCTTCATGTATACTCCATTCATCTATCAAATTCAAATCAATACCTCATTTGCATATTTTCATTCAAACATTACCATACCAAAACATACTATCTTTAAGAACATATATGCAATCTAAACATGATACCAAAATAAGCCAAATCACATGGCTTAACTTATATACAAAATCATTCTCAAATCATGATACCAAAACATAACTACTTCTTTGAAACTAGCCTATACATGCCATATTTACATAAATTCACATGTTCAAAATACCAATTGGAAATTGGATAGTGTGACGTGCAACTCTGACTTGTCCGAAACAAGCGAGCAAGGGGCCTCTATAAAACATAGAAAAAGAAACAGTGTAAGCTTTATAGCTTAGTAAGCCCATATAATTCAGAATTACACTTACCATTTGGACAAAATCAAGCAATAAATAAAAATGCCAACAATTCAATTTAACCATCACCTATTCACACAAGTCATCACATGTTAGTCATTAAACATAAACATAAACCATCCATTAATACAATACTCTGTATTATTCCAAAATTCACATATCATACATATAACATTAATATCACTTATAACTCGTAACTTATCCGTATAAACAATATTTAAGCTCGTTGAACCTATTAGAACTTCAAAGGATAGTCGAGTGAACAATGTTAGTAATCCGTCAATTCATTATCATATATGCTCTTTCGAGTCATGGTCACTAAACTCCTCCTGAGCTGATGAACAGTAAGCTCTAATGAGCTGAAAATGGTAAGCTCTATTGAGCTGAATAGTAAGCTCTTTCGAGCTAAATCAATAAGCTCCAACGAGCTGAAACAGTAAGCTCTTACGAGCTGTGGTGAGTCCGCAAGAAATGCAGGAGCTTAACCAATACGGTAATCTCAATAACACGTCACTCGTATCCAATGAATTCATGTAGTTCAAATGGGACTCGGTAATGAATACAATATATCATTAAGACATTTATATTTCAAGTATTTCATTTATATACATTCAATTAAACAATTACAAGTATATAAAATTTTGATTCTAATTATACGAACTTACCACGTAACCTCGGATAAATCTATCGGCTATTCATCGATCTTTCCTTTTCCTCGATCTAAACTCGATCTCAGCTTATCTTGATCTATATTATATCAAATTAACTATAATGCCCCAAATTTGTTAGTGATTTAATTAGGTGTTCTGTTGTATGTGGCTTACTTGCTTTGATGGTTAAAGGTGTCCTAAGAGGTGTGAGAAGTCCTAGGTTCAAAGCTTGGACTTAGCAAAATTTTTGGGTTTTTTCTGCATTAAACCCTTGCTGTTAGATGTTGGGTTTTTTCTTAAATTGAAGGGAGGTTATGTTATAAAAAGCATGTTGATCCAGAGGATAGGGGCGAGTTACTTATGGTAAAGGACTCGGGCTCAAGTCTCTTTACGCTCAAGGGGTGTTTTTTTTCCTACTGTGTCGTACAGGGGTTGTTTGTTAGTAGGATTCTGATACTGCTGGGTGGTTGAGAGTATTGAGGGGAATGGGGAGTTGTAGTCGAATTCTAGGATTGTTGTGGGCAGAAAAGTTAGGCGTTTGGAATGGGTATGGATAGTGTGTTGTTGGAGAGATTTGATGAGGCAAGTGAGGGGTGTGTTGGTGCCGTACAAGGAATCTAGACACAAAGGAATTCGGCTGGAGTGTGGGGTAGGGTTCTTTTTTTCATTTCGTGTGTAACCGAATTTCTTTTCTTTTGGATCCTTTACATTTGTGGTTGGCTGGCCTATTTTTTTTACTGTTCTTTGGGTACTTTTGTTTCACACTTGTGGTGCAGTTTGGAACTCCCATTTGTCTATTAATTAATCAGCATCTATCACTATTCTTTCTTTCTGACCCTCTCGTGATTGTACTCTTTGTTTAGGCTGAACCCTGTTTACTCTTTCTCTTTTGAACTTTGGTTGATTTCTTTATCATCTTCTAGTGTCACTTTTTGATGTGGTTTCTACTTTCTTCCTCTTCAATGCTACCCCTCTTGACCGAGTACGCACATTTCCTTTACTATTCTTTTCTTTTTCCCCTTGATCGAATTTACCATCTCCCTCTTTCGACTCTCGTGTTCATCAAAGTTGTTCCGGTTCATCTACCTTATGGGACTTAACTTTCCATCCCTTTTGGTTGAGGTTGGTGTTCTTCTTCCAACAAGTCGGTAAGTACTTTTTGCATTGCTTAAAGCTGAATACTTTTTCTTTCTTGCCGATTCTTACCCTCATTTTCCTTGGTGTGGTGTTCCTTGCGAGCTCTAAGGTTTCTTGGAGAGTGAAGATATTGCTAGTGTTACTGAGCAGTCGAACCCTTTACTCCTTACTCAAACAAGGTAATGTTGTTTTCTATTATGCGGTTCAAAAGATGCGTGACTTGTCTAGGAAGGGGTTGGCTGAATGCCTATTTACTCTTATCTTTGGGTTATGTTTTCAATATGCTATATTTTAGTCTTGTGACATGTGCTTTGGTCATCATTAATGGGTCGTTGTTAATGCAGTTATTCGATTAAGGGAGTAAGCCAACTTTCGTCAGCGGTTCTTGCAGGGCAAATTATCCTTTGATTAAGGCAAGTATTGGGTGTTACGATAGTTGGGATTAAGAAGGGTGATTAACCCTAGTGTATATCGACTAATGGGTGTCTTAATAGAATGTAGGTTTGGGGAATGCTCAGCCTAGGCGTACTTATCGTAAAAAGGTGTGTAATCACACTGCTATTAGCATAGATTGGAAAAAGCCAAAAATGTACGACTATTAACACTACATGAGCGTACGCACACTCGTGCAGTGAGGCGAATGCCCAAAACGTAGGCATACGATCGAAGAGGCCGCCATGATTGATTTCGTGGGATTAGGTCAATTTTTGGCCAAGATGGGCCGAAATGGGCTGTGTGAGCCCTACAGGCTCGTGGGCCCCACATGGGTAAACTGCACGGTTGTGTGGAGATTATTGGGCCTGCTGTATTGTTTACACGGCCAAGGCCATTATTTGGGCTTATTGGGCCACACGAGTGTGTGGGCCTACATGAGCTGTATTATGAAATTAGGCCCATTACCGCTGTTTAAATTGTTATGGGCGTATGGGTCGCACGAGACAACTGTGGACCTACTATTGGGTCGGTTAGTACACCTAGACCCTAATTTGTGTTATGACTGTTATACCCCTATGAGGTAAATGACTGAAATACCCCTATGCGTTATATAAATGTTGAGCATGACATCTTAAGTATATATGTACATTATATTGTGTTGCATTACATAGGGTGGGACATGTGATATTGGAGGAAGTATACTGAAAGGCTACAAGCCTATTACTGGCAGCTCTGCTGCAAATACTATTAGTGCTGCAATCGGTACTAGTTTCTGGAGTGTAGAGATGGGTGGGTCGATTTTATCCCCACATGGAGTGTAGGGTTGGACGAAGTGGTGTGTAGAGGATAGATGGGTAGGACCTTGTAGAGGATGGATGGGTAGGACCTTGCATGCATCTTGGATACTATACTAAAGTGGGCTAAGGCCACACTGATACTGTTACTGCATTGGGCTAAGGCCGACGCTGATATTGCAATCGATATGGGCTTAGGCCCAGACTGCTCAGCACTGTATGTCTGGCTATTTGATAAATTTGGATTACACACTGAGTTTTCATAAACTCACCTTTTCTGCCTATCTGTGCAGGTAATCCTTAGGCAGGTCGGTGCTGTTAGGGACTCAGAGACGGCCATACCACTGTTTATGTGTCGTTTTGGATTTTTGGTAAAAGTAGTTTTACTTGGGTAAATTTTATGTAATAAGGCCGTTTTAGGTTTTATTTTTATTTGGGTACTTATTTAAATTGCCTTATAACTGCTAGTAGTAAGACACGGGTTTTTCTAAAAGTAAATGATTTTCAACTACCAAGCTACACAACTTGTTTTAAAAGCTTCCGCAATGAACAATGTTTTCAAAGTGTAACAATAATTTTGTATGAGACATGTTTTGATAATCAAGCCTATAAATTAGCAAGTGAACAAATAAGTTAACTTCTCTTAAAGAGCACAAATAAGGTTTTAACACAAATGGATTTTTCCAGTAAAACTATGCTTTTCAAAAATCACACCAATGTGACATCACAAATTCGGCCATAATGTCTAGCCCGAGTTTGGGGTGTTACATTAACTCATTCAAACATTCATTCAATTCATTTTAGCCTAAAACATTCATTTTGGCTAAATTACAAAATTCCCCCTAGACTTTTAACTATTTTGTAATTTTGTCCTTTTTACAGAAAATAGCAAATTTATGCAATTTACCCTTAACCCATGTATAGCCAAATTTCACATAACTATATAGTAGCCCATATTTTCATTTTATTCACATTTTCAACCACAACATTTCTATCTTTCACAATTTAATCCCCAATTCACATTTTTGTCAAAAGTCACTTTATAAAACTTGTATATCTATTAACAACCATCAATAATCTAACAAGACACTTAAAAATACCCAAGTGTTAAACAATGGAATATCTTAAAATCTATAACAGCTTCAAAACTGAAGGTACGGGCTAGCTAGATTAAGCTGCAACGCGCTTAAAACGCAAAAATCATTAAAAACGGATCAAAAACCGTACCTTAATCAAAGATTGAAGTTGTCAAAACCATGAAAGCTTAAAACCCTTATTTTTTTTCACAAATTCAACAAGATGATGAATGATTTAACTGTAACACCCCTAACCCGTATCCGTCGCCCGACTAGGTGTAACATCCCGAAATAGGGCCTCGTAAGAATAGTGGTTTCAAGACCACAAATCTGACATCAAAATATTTATTTTATGATTATTATGAGCCCTAGAATATGAGAATATGCATGTGTTAAAGTTTCATGAAGAAATTCTTTTGGTAAGGTGTCTAATAGGAAATTAGGGACTAAATTGAATAAATTGCAAAACTTGAATTCTAGAATGAATTTGTATGAAATTGCTTTAATTATAAATTAGAAGGTCTTTGGGAGAAAATTTCCCAATTTCTAAGTTTTTGGACAAAAATGGGCTTGCATGGATGAAATTTTAAAGAAAGGGCTTAAGGGCATTTTGGTCGTTTGGCATTTTAATGAAATAAAATGGGAAAAATGAACCAAATATCAGCCATTTTCTCCCTTGTACCAGCTGAAACTCTCAAGCCCTCCATAGCTAGGGTTTCCAAGCTTTTGAAGCTCAATAGTAAGTGCTCCCAAGCCCCGTTTTTAATGTTCTTTGTATTTTTGAAATCCCGATAGCTTACTCTCTCCATTTCTACCCATATTTCATGCTAGGGTTCATGTTTAAAAATTTACCCATGCATGAGTTACTAGTATTTTGATGGATTATGGAGGAATATGAAAGTTGGATGTGTGTTAAACATCTTTTCCTAAGTGATTTTCATGAAAAATCCTTAAAGGGACCTTTTTGCAAAAGTTATAAAATGTGTGGTAGAAATAAGAAAAAAATGGAAAATGTTGGCTGCGATAAGAGGGAGAAGTGTTTGGCTAGGCTTGGGTAAGGTAGAAATCGCATGTGTTTCATTATATGAGCCTAGGGACTAAATCGTAAATATGTGAATGTTAGGGTTAAAACGATCATTTAGACCGAGGGTGGAATTCAGACTTGAAATGTATATTGTTGAGCGTTAATGATTTAATTTTGTTGTTATAGATCCTGAGGAACAAATTCCGGAGGTCGATCGAGGAAAATGAAAGATTTTAGAATAACCGAAACGAGTACCAGGTAAGTTCGGATAACTTAAAGTAAACTCATAATGTGTCTAATTATATGATTAATGAATGCATGATGATTGCATTTATTGATGGCATGAAATTCCATGAAATTCATCCTTGATAATGATATGTTGAAAAATTGTCTCGGTTGAAGTTAAAAAAGGAATTCGATGGATAAACCATGCTTGACATGTGAATTGAGATCCTACATGTGTTGCAGTAAGGATTTAGCCTGAACGGGTAATTTGCTGATCTCAATTATGAAAAGGATCTAGCTCGGACGGGTGTTCCTTGAATGATTGAGTCTTCTTGTAACACCCCTTACCCGTATCCGTCGCCGGAACAGGGTACGAGGTATTAACAAATTATAGTATATACTATTAAACAAAACCTAACAAAAATATGGCGTGCAATTTGATCATTATAACATATGCCATTAACAACACAAACCAACTTCAAAGGCTTCGTACAAAATGACTAGTTTGATACTATAAGTAGTAATTTGAACCTAGACAATTATGACACGTAACAAAATAACTAAGTCTGCTATACATGCCATATTTCAAAATGTTGAGTTCAGATACCAAGAGTATTGATAGTGCGGGCAGATCTTCTACGATCTCTGACTCCTGTGCTAGCTGGACAACACTATAAGACAAAGGAGAGAAAAGAAAGTAAGCTTACAGCTTAGTAAGTATATAAATAACAAATAAGAAATCTAATATGTTTACAACATAACTCAATTATATCATATTTTTAATTTTATTGTTTACTCCAATTTGATCAAGTTGTCCCTCCTACGTTATGATCACTAAATAAATCATAACTCGAGTTATGAAACTCGAAATTCAAATCCGTAAAATTTCCCTGAATCTAGACTCATAAAAATTATTACTAATTTTTTTCTAGAATTTTTGGTTCAGCCAATTAGCACAGTTTATTAGTTAAAGTTTCCCCTGTTACACAGCTCAACTGATCTGACCTTTGTTCATTACGAATTGAATTTCTCCCAGTAAACAATTCAAAGAACCATGAAACCTATTTAATTTAAAACTATATTCAATAAGGAATTTATTCATATAAACTATATTTCTTAATTTGTTTTGTACAATTTTTAATGATTTTTAAAAGTTGAAATAGGGGATTTCATAGTCATCCTGAGCAAGTCTCACACAATTGTAAATATCTCAAAATATAGAATTCCTTTGCCTGCTATGTTTCTTTTATATGAAAATAGACTCATTAAGCTTTAATTTCAAATCTCATTAAACCTCTAATTAAATTCCTTATATTTTTGGTGAATTTTCAAAATCACATTACTGCTACTGTCCAAAACAGTTTTAATGCTAATTTCATTCTTTCGCACATTCTTTATACTAACCTCATTTTAACTTACATATATATATACTACAAATCATTTTCATCACATTTCATACATCACAATTGTAGGTCTATGACTACAATGTCACCACAAAACCATCCCGTTGAACAATTCAGAATAATCCTCGATACTTGATAGTTTAGCACACAGCCCCACCATCATATCTCATTTAATTCGGCTCTCTTGTACACATGGTGAACACTTAGTACCACTCATGTGACCTAGCTGATTTATCTCGTAGCTCTCTTGTCTACATGGTGTCCTTCACTTGGAATCACTCATGTGACCTAGCTACATTTATCTCTCACGTAGCTCTCTTGTCTACATGGGATACATCCCGTATCACACATGTGACCTAGCTACATTTATCTCTCACGTAGCTCTCTTGTCTACAAGGGATACATCCCGTATCACACATGTGACCTAGCTACTATATAGTATCTCGTAGCCTTCTTGTACACATGATGTGCACTCGGCACCATACATGTGACCTAGCTACGCTTCCTCTATTTTATTCGATTTTTCCGAATGTTCAATCGGGATCTCTCTCTCTCTATTATTTATTTCCATTCTTTCAATAGTCGATTTATACTTCAACATCAGCTAATATATATATAATAGGCTGAAATATAAAAATGTAAATGAAATTAATGTATTATTTATATACAAACTTACCTCGGTGCAAAATATGGGAATTTTGCAATTTAGTCCAAAACTTTATCCTTTCCTCGTTCGAGGTCGATTCCACGCCTTTCTTGATCTATAACAACATATTTAGCTCATTTAACACTCAAAATATTTATTTTAATCCAAAAATCACATTATACAAAAATTACATTTTTCCCCTAACTTTTACAAAATTACGATTTTGCCCCAAGGCTCAGAAATTTAATTTCAGCCCTTATTCTTATGTTTAATGACCTACTGATCATTTTTCTCTTCTATGGCAACATCAAATTCTCACTCTAACACATATTTATGAACAATAGGTATTTTTATCGATTATGTCGTTTTGCTCGTTTTCGTTAAAAATCGCTTAAAAAAGATCGTTCCCCTAACTTCAAACATTCATATTCTACCATCAAAAAACAAAATACATGCCTATAATTCATGGGTAAATTTTTAAACATAAACCCTAACTCGAACTAATGGTAGAAATAAGTAAACCGAGCTACGAGGATTTCAAAAATGTGAAGAACATTAAAAACGGGGCTTGAATTCACTTACTATGAAGCTTGAAAGTTGAAGAAACCCTAGCTATGGAGGAGAGAAATTTTCAGCAGCAACTAATGAAGATGATAACCAATTTTGTGTTATTTTTCCCATTTTATTTCATTTAATATACAAATGACCAAAACGCCCTTACTACTAAACTTTCAAAAAAATTCCCTCCATGTCCAACTTTTGTCCATAACTTAAGAATGGGTCAAATTGCTATTTAAGAGCTCCTAATTAATATCCCAAAGCAATTTCATACTAAAAACTTCTAAAACACGAGTTTTACAATTTATTCGATTTAGTCCCTATTCTCAACTAAAGCGCGAAATGCACAAAATTTTATCACGAAATTTTCATGAAATCATGAAATCATATCATAAACCCCAAAATAATTATAAAACGATTATTTCTATCTTGGATTTGTGGTCACGAAACCACTATTCCGATTAGGCCCTAATTCGGGTTGTTACAATTCTCCCCCCTTTAGAGATTTTCGTCCCCGAAAATCTTACCGGTAAAGAGGTTCGGATACTGTTTCCACATAGTTTCCTCGAGTTCCCACGTAGCCTCTTCTATCCCATGTCTGTGCCACAATACTTTCACTAAGGCTATACTTTTATTTCTTAACTGTTTAATTTCTCGAGCCAAAATCTTTATTGGTTCCTCCTCATAGGTCATATCCGGTCGAATCTCAATTTCTATTGGAGAGATCACATGTGAAGGATCAGAATGATAACGTCGCAACATTGATACATGAAACACGTTATGAATTCTTTCTAACTCTGCCGGTAAGGCCAACCGATATGCCACTGGTCCAATCCTCTCAGTAATCTCGTACGGCCCAATAAAACGCGGACTCAACTTGCCTTTTCGGCTAAATCTCAGAATCTTTTTCCATGGTGACAACTTCAAGAACACTTTATCACCCACATGAAATTCAATCTCTTTTCTTTTTAAATCTGTATATGACTTTTGTCGATCTGAAGCTGCTTTCACGCAATCCCGAATTACTTTTATTTTCTCTTCGGTTTCTTTAACTAGATCAACTCCGTGAATCTGTTTCTCCCTAAGTTCGGTCCAATATAAAGGAGTCCGACACTTACGACCATACAAGGCTTCGTACGGTGCCATTTGTATACTTGACTGATAACTGTTATTGTAGGCAAATTCAATCAAAGATAGATATTTCTCCCAACTACCTCCAAATTCTAAGACACGGCATCTAAGCATATCCTCAAGTACCTGGATTACTCTTTCCGACTGACCATCTGTTTGTGGATGAAACGCGGTACTAAAGTTCAATTTTGTACCCAAAGCTTCTTGTAACTTTTTCCAAAATCTGGGATAAATCTCGGATCTCTATCTGATATTATAGACATAGGTACTCCGTGTAACCTCACAATTTCAGCAACATATAATTCGGCTAATTTATCAAGTGAGTAATCGGTACGTACTGGTATAAAGTGGGCTGACTTTGTTAATCTATCAACCACTACCCAGACAACATCCCTCTTTTTAGGAGTTAAAGGCAAACCGGTTACAAAATCCATGGTAATCTTGTCCCATTTCCACTCAGGCACCATTACCGGTTGAAGTAATCCTGAAGGCACTTGATGTTCAGCTTTTACTTGTTGACAGATCAAACACTTGGTTACAAATTCAGAAATGTCCCTTTTCATACCTGGCCACCAATACAACTTCTTTAAATCATTACACATTTTTGTGCTACCAAGGTGAACTGATAAACAGCCACTATGCGCCTCATGTAATATTTTCTGAATCAATTCATCATTTTTCGGTACACATATCCTGTCTCGAAACATCAAACAGTCATCTGGTCCAACTCGAAAATCTGAGTCGTAACCTGATTCGCATTGAGTTCTCTTAGTTCGCAACTCACTATCGTTCTTTTTAGCATCACAAATCAACTAGAGAAATAACGGTTTAACCCTCATCTCTGCTAAGATTGACCCATCATCAGACAATGCTAACCCCGTATTCATGGCTCTCAAAGTAAAAAGAAATTTCCTGCTCAAGGCGTCAGCAACAACATTTGCTTTTCCCGGATGATAATCAATCACTAGATCATAATCCTTTAATAATTCAAGCCATCTCCTCTGTCGCAGATTCAAATCTTTTTGATTTATCAAATACTTCAAACTTTTGTGATCAGTAAAAATTCGGCATTTTTCACCATACAAATAATGTCACCAAATCTTCAAGGCAAAGATAATAGCGGCCAATTCCAAATCATGTGTAGGATAGTTCTTCTCAGGTGGTTTTAACTGTCTCGAAGCATAAGCTACCACTTTACCCTCTTGCATCAACACACATCCAAGGCCTGTCAATGATGCATCACTGTAAATTACGAACTCCTTTCCTGGCTCGGGCTGTACTAAAATTGGTGCTTCAGTCAATCGTGCTTTCAACTTTTCAAACTCTAAAGACATTTATCAGTCCATTCAAACTTAACATTCTTTTGCAACAACTTAGTCATAGGAGAGGCAATCATCGAAAATCCCTCAACAAAACGTCTATAATACCGGCTAAGCCTAAAAAGCTTCTAACCTCGGATACATTCTTGGGCGGTTTCCAATCAACGATTGCAGAAATCTTGCTTGGATCCACCCGAATACCATCACCTGAGACTCTATGTCCCAAAAATCCAACTTCACGAAGCCAGAACTCACTTTTACTGAACTTAGCAAACAATTTCTTTTCTCTCAAGATCTGCAATATGGTTCTCAAGTGTTCGGCATGTTCAGACTCATCCCGAGAATAAATTAGAATGTCATCTATAAACACTACTACAAACTTATCCAAATATGGCCGAAAGATCCGATTCATTAAGTCCATAAATATAGCTGGAGCATTTGTTAAGCCGAAAGACATCACAAGAAACTCATAATGTCCATACCTTATCCTAAAGGCGGTTTTCGGCACATCCGACTCCTTAACTCTCAACTGATAGTAACCAGACCTCAAATCGATCTTTGAAAACACTGTGGCCCCTTTAACTGATCGAATAAATCATCAATCCTCGGAAATGGGTACTTGTTCTTTATAGTCACCTTATTAAGCTGACGGTAATCAATGCAAAGTCTCATTGAACCATCCTTCTTCTTTACGAACAATACAGGAGCACCCCAGGGAGAGAAACTCGGTCTCACAAATCCCTTGTCTGTTAACTCCTGCAACTGAGCCTTCAATTCTTTTAATTCAGTCGGAGCCATTCTATATGGAGCAATCAAGATCGGTGCAGTACCTGGCAACAAATTAATGGCAAACTCTATCTCTCTGTTCAGAGGCAACCCAGGCAATTCCTCTGGAAATACATCTGGAAACTCACAAACTATCGGTACTGATTCAAACTTCAGTTGAGGCAACTCAGTATTCATTACATAAGCTAGATAAGCTTCACACCCTTTCCTCATGTATTTCTGTGCAGACATGTGCGAAATCACCATACGCAATTTATTTGATTCATATGTTTCAACCCACAAAATTTCTCCATTTTCACATTTCAACTCTAGTGTTTTTTGTTTACAATCTACCTTGGCATCATACAATGTCAACCAGTCCATTCCCAAGATAACGTCAAACTCATCAAATGGTAACAGCATCAAATTAGCAGGAAAACGGTGACCTTGAATCATTAATGGGCAATTCTTGCAAACCTTGTCAACTAGCACATATTGGCCTAAGGGGTTCGACACTTTAATCGTAAACTCAGTAAACTCAACAGGCAACTTTTTATTAGATACTAAATTCATGCAAATATAGGAATGAGTGGACCCGGGATCAATCAATGCAATAACAATAGTATCATAAAGAGAAAATGTACCAGTAATGACGTTGGGAGATGATGCATCTTCTCAGGCAGATATAGCATAAGCTCTAGCAGGTGCTCTAGCTTCTGATCTTGCCGTTGAATCTTTCATCGCAGTTTTACTGCTAGGCCCACCTCCAGTATTTCTCGGTGGTCTACCTCTACTAGCGGTGGTATTCTGTCTAGCACTCTGAAATCTTTCTTCTTTAACTTTCTCCGGACAATCTCTAATAAAATGCTCACGAGAACCGCACCTGAAACAAGCTCGCTCGGTTCCCCAACACTCACCATAATGTTGCCTTCCATAATACTGACACTCGGGCTTTCTAGGTCGCACATTACCCACACTTGCCACTGAAGTAGCTTGAGCTTTAGACCCCGAATATGCTCTACCACGATCTCTGTGTGAATCCCCAGTTGAAACTGTCATTCGAGGGTTTATCTCTTTGGACCTCTTTGATTGAGATTGAAATGGCTTGCTTATCGGCCTTTTTCTAGCATCTCGAGCCTCAATAGCAGTTTTTCTTCTTTCTTTGTTCAATTCTTCGGCTTTAAGAGCTCGATCGACCAATACTACAAATTCTTTCAACTCCAAAATTCCTACAAGCACTTTAATATCCTCATTTAGCCCATCTTCAAACCTTCTGCACATAATGGCCTCGGTGGACACACATTCCTGGGCATACTTGCTGAGTCTCACAAATTCGCGTTCATACTATGCCACAGACATCTTGCCCTGCTTCAATTCAAGGAACTCCTTCCGTTTTTGATCAATAAATCGCTGACTTATGTATTTCTTTCTAAATTCTTCCCGGAAGAAATCCCAAGTATCTCTTTCTTTTGGCACCACTGCTACCAAAGTCTTCCACCAGTGGTAGGCCGAATCTTTCAAAAGTGATACAGCACACTTTAAGCACTCCTCGGGTGTACATGAGAGCTCATCAAATACACGGGTAGAATTTTCAAGCCAGAATTCCACTTTCTCAAGATCATCATTGACCTTTGCTCTAAACTCTTCGGCCCCTTGTCTTCGAATCTTGTCAACCGGAGGCTTGTTCATTCTTACCAAATCTACGCCTTGAGCAGCTACAGGAATCGTCTGAGGTATAGGAGGGGGTGGAGGAGGTTGAGCGTTTGGATTTGCTTGAATAAATTCAGTATACCAATTGTTCATCATTTGGAGAAAGGCATCCCGAGCCTCATCTCCCTGTCTCAATGTCTCAGGTCTACTTTCCATAGGTGCGGTCCCTTGTACGGGAGCCGGCGCATTACTAGCAGCAGCATCAGCCGCAGTTCCTTCAGGATCCATTACTATATTAAAACAAAACACAGTTTAGAATAATCAGGAGTCACCACACTATCACAATATTTTTATGGCATGTATAACTAGACTTTTACACACACTTTATTAGTCTGAGAATCGACCAAACCATAGCTCTGATACCACTAAATATAACACCCCTTACCCGTATCTGTCCCAAAACAGGGTACGAGGTATTAACAAATTATAGTATATACTATTAAACAAAACCCAACAAAAATATGGCGTGCAATTTGATCATTATAACATATGCCATTAACAATACAAACCAACTTCCAAGGCTTCGTACAAAATGATTAGTTTGATACTATAAGTAGTAATTTGAACCTAGACAATTATGACACGTAACAAAATAACTAAGTCTGCTATACATGCCATATTTCAAAATGTTGAGTTTAGATACCAGGAGTATTGATAGTGCGGGCGGATCTTCTACGATCTCTGACTCCTGTGCTAGCTGGACGACACTATAAGACAAAGGAGAGAAAAGAAAGTAAGCTTATAGCTTAGTAAGTAAGTATATAAATAACAAATAAGAAATCTAATATGTTTACAACATAACTCAATTATATCATATTTTTAATTTTATTGTTTACTCCAATTTGATCATGTTGTCCCTTCTGCGTCATGATCACTAAATAAATCATAACTCGAGTTACGAAACTCGAAATTCAAATCCGTAAAATTTCCCTGAATCTAGACTCACAAAACTTCTTACTAATTTTTTTCTAGAATTTTTTGTTCAGCCAATTAGTACATTTTATTAGATAAAGTTTCCCCTATTACACAGCTCAACTGATCTGACCTCTGTTCATTACGAATTGAATTTCCCTCAGTAAAAAATTCAAATAACCATGAAACCTGTTTCATTTAAAACTAGATTCAATAAGGAATTTGTGCATATAAACTATATTTCTTAATTTGTTTTGTATAATTTTTAATGAAATTTAAAAGTTGAAATAGGGGATTTCATAGTCATCCTGAGCAAGTCTCACACAATTGTAAATATCTCAAAATATAGAATTCCTTTGCTTGCTATGTTTCTTTTATATGAAAATAGACTCATTAAGATTTAATTTCAAATCTCATTCAACCTCTAATTAAATTCCTTATATTTTTGGTGAATTTTCAAAATCACGTTACTGCTACTGTCCAAAACAGTTTTAATGCTAATTTCATTCTTTCACACATTCTTTATACTAACCTCATTTTAAATTACATATATATATATACTACAAATCATTTTCATCACATTTCATACATCACAAGTGTAGGTCTATGACTACAATGTCACCGCAAAACCATCTCGTTGAACAATTCGGAATAATCCTCGATACTTGATAGTTTCAGCACAAAGCCCCACCATCATATCTCATTTAATTCGACTCTCTTGTACACAAGGTGAACACTTAGTACCACTCATGCGACCTAGCCGATTTATCTCGTAGCTCTCTTGTCTACATGGTGTCCTTTACTTGGAATCACTCATGCGACCTTGCTACATTTATCTCTCACGTAGCTCTCTTGTCTACATGGGATACATCCCGTATCACACATGTGACCTAGCTACATTTATCTCTCACGTAGCTCTCTTGTCTACATGGGATACATCCCGTACCACACATGTGACCTAGCTACTATATAGTATCTCGTAGCCTTCTTGTACACATGATGTGCACTCGGCACCATACATGTGACCTAGCTACGCTCCCTCTATTTTATTCGATTTTTCCGAATGTTCAACCGGGATCTCTCTCTCTATTATTTATTTCCATTCTTTCAATAGTCGATTTATACTTCAACATCAGCTAATATATATATAATAGGCTGAAATATAAAAATGTAAATGAAATTAATGTATTATTTATATACAAACTTACCTCGGTGCAAAATATGGGAATTTTGCAATTTAGTCCAAAACTTTCTCCTTTCCTCGTTCGAGGTCGATTCCACGCCTTTCTTGATCTATAACAACATATTTAGCTCATTTAACACTCAAAATATTTATTTTAATCCAAAAATCACATTATACAAAAATTACATTTTTCCCCCTAACTTTTACAAAATTACGATTTTGCCCCAAGGCTCGAAAATTTAATTTCAGCCCTTATTCTTATGTTTATGACCTACTGATCATTTTTCTCTTCTATGGAAACATCAAATTCTCACTCTAACACATAGTTATGAACAATAGGTATTTTTATCGATTATGTCGTTTTGCTCGTTTTCGTTAAAAATCGCTTAGAAAAGATCGTTCCCCTAACTTCAAACATTCATATTCTACCATCAAACAACAAAATACATGCCTATCATTCATGAGTAAATTTTTAAACATAAACCCTAACTCGAACTAATGGTAGAAATAAGTAAACCGAGCTACGAGGATTTCAAAAATGTGAAGAACATTAAAAACGGGGCTTGAATTCACTTACTATGAAGCTTGAAAGTTGAAGAAACCCTAGCTATGGAGGAGAGAAATTTTCAGCAGCAACTAATGAAGATGATAACCAATTTTGTGTTATTTTTCCCATTTTATTTCATTTAATATACAAATGACCAAAATGCCCTTACTACTAAACTTTCAAAAAAATTCCCTCCATTTCCAACTTTTTTCCATAACTTAAGAATGGGTCAAATTGCTATTTAAGACCTCCTAATTAATATCCCAAAGCAATTTCATACTAAAAACTTCTAAAACACGAGTTTTACAATTTATTCAATTTAGTCCCTATTCTCAACTTAAGCGCGAAATGCACAGAATTTTATCACGAAATTTTCATGAAATCATGAAATCATATTATAAACCCCAAAATAATTATAAAATGATTATTTCTATCTCGGATTTGTGGTCACAAAACCACTATTTCGATTAGGCCCTAATTCGGGTTGTCACACTTCTGAAGAATATATGTGCATTGAGGGTTTAGCCTGGATGGGTAATCTGATTAGGGTCTGAATTTAGTCGGGACTAGTAATTCAGATCTGAGCTCATTAAGAGTGTTTCTCGCTATAAGGGATTTAGCCTGGACTGGTAATCCTGCCATAAGATGTGAGGTTCGCGGGAGTGCATACCTGAAATGATCATCCTTATTAATTGAAGGATTATGGATACTCCATCGAGATTTCCTAGAAACTCAACGAGATTAATATGAAATGTTGAATGATGAGCTCATCTAAGATAAATTTCATGGTGCTTTGTTATGTGACTAACTCATTGATTGAGTGTATGTGATAGGAAAGCCATTTCATGCTTATTGATTTTATTACCCAAATTGGTTGTTTGTTAATTACTTGATAAGTTTACTTTCCAGTTATTCGAGCTTACTAAGAATGAAAATGCTCACCCCTCTCTTTTTCCCTACTTTTTAGAGCTCAAGGACTCGTAAGGATTAGAAGAGGTTTGGAGAGTCAACACACTATCAACTAGTCCAGCTTTGGTATAAAGACATTTCTATTTTTTTTAATGGCGTGTATAGGACTTTTGAGTATTTTGTTACATGTGTCATTTGAATTGCCAAATGAAGGCATGTAAAGATGTACGTAACTTTTTGTATATGGCCATGGGAGTTGGCTTATTTTGAAGTAGGCTATGACCTACAAATCTATGCACGTTTATATTCATATGTGATGGTTTGTTTATAATTGGCAATGATTCACAAGAAGGAGCCAATTTTGAATGTGTTAAAGTGACATGGAAACCCATAAATACAAGACAGGGAATAACTTATCATGTATGAAACCAATGATATGAGGTTTCCATACAAGGAGCTTTTCCAAGATCATTTATAAGAATATGATCATGTTTTACTTTGTATTTGGTAATCATTAAGTATAAGTGATGAAAAGGGTGACCAAAGGCTTGGAAATAGCCTATTAGGGTCCATACCGTTGGACACATGGACGTGTGTCTAGGTCGTGTGTGACACACTACTCACCCCCATGGGTGAGTGTTATGGCCATGCGTCCCTTGCACCTAAAATTTTAAGTCAGTGTTGTAAACGGGCAGGCCACACGGGCGTGTGTCTTGGCCGTGTGTCTCTAATTGTGTGATAAGGTTAATGTCAGTGTTGCACACAGACTGAAGGCACGGGCGTGTCCCAAGCCACACGGTCCTACCCACATGGGTGTGTGACACTACAAAGTAAGGGAAATTTCCTAAGGTGCCCAAGGTTTATTGAATGCTTCCAGTTTTGTCCCGAACTGCCTCTAAGTATGTTTTAGTCCTCGAAGGCCTGTATAAGGGACGAGATGTACATGTTTGAAAATTTTTAAATTTGAGCAAAATTTGGCATCCCGATTTAACATGTTTGTGAATGCAAAATCCCGGTAATGCCTCGAACCCTATCCCGACGTCAGATACGGGTGAAGGGTGTTTCATTTAGTGGTATCAAAGCTACGGTTTAGTCGATTCTAGGACTATCGTAGATGATACTGAGGTTTACTATACATACCATTATTTGAATATTGATAGTGTGACATCTCCTAATTGTTTAAATTGTTTTGAATATAGTAAACGTCTTCCAATCAAGCACAAGATGATTCCGAGGGAGCTGAGAGCCATGCTCCAGCTTTCGTACAACAAGCTGTATCTAGTAGTAGTGGAAGGCTTACGTCTGAAGGCCAGGAAGAGGCCTGAGCTGCTTTCTTTGATATGATGGACGAATGGTTTAGGGATTAATTAAGGAATCGCCCCAACATACCAAGACCTCCCCCACCCCTTAACCAACCTGATGAGGATGTGCCACGGGGTATGGCACCGGTAAGAATCAGTAAAGCCCCTGTAGATAAGCTTAGAAAGTATGGGGTTGAGGAATTTAGAGCTAAAATCTAGGATGATGCTGAAAGAGCTGAGTTCTGGCTCTAGAATACTACCCGGGTGTTAGATGAATTTTCGTGCACACCCGAGTAGTGTTTAAAGTGTGTCGTGTCCCTCCTGAAGGATACTGCATACCATTGGTGGAAGACTGTATCCTCGGTAGTGCCAAAGGAAAATATTACTTGGGATTTCTTCCAAGCAGAGTTTAGGAAGAAATACATTAGCCAAAGGTTTTGAGACTCGAAGTGAAAGGAGTTCCTGGAACTCAAACAAGGGAACAAGAATGTAGCAGAATACGAAAGAGAGTTCGTGAGGCTAAGTCAGTACGTAACTGAATGGGTCCAAACTAAGTCAGAAATGTGCAAATGCTTTGAGGAAGGTCTGAATGAGGAAATTAAGTTGTTGATTGGGATCCTTGAAGTATGGGAGTTTGCCGCATTGGCTGATCGGACCAAGAAGTCTGAGGAGCTTAATAATAAAAGAAAGCAAGCAAAGAGAAAGGCTCGAGTTGCGAATAAGAGGTCCAACGATAAAACACCCTCATTTTCTACGAAGAAAACAAGGAGCCAACATGAACGCTCCACTTCATCAGTAGGATATTCGGGTAGAGCAAGAGGCTCTAAACGATGAAGTCAAAAGTTTCTTTCCCGATGGTGACTAGTGTATGGAGTGTAGATGATCAAAAGCCGAAGTGTAAGAGTTGCAACAAATTTCACTTCGGAGAGTGCCAAATGAAGGGAGGCGTATGTTTCAGATGTGGTTCTCTTGACCACTTCCTTAGAGACTTCCCAAAGCAAGTCAAAAAATAAATGGAAGTAACCCCGAAGTCGAGTGCTCCCATTCCATGAGGTAGACCTCCAAGATACCTTGGGAGTGCTAGTGGCAGTCGTTTTACGACTAAAGACGCTACAAAACCAGAGGTTCGAGCCCCAGCAAGAACGTATGTGATATGCGCTCTAGAGGAAGCCTCTTGTCTTGACGTCATCACGGGTACTATTTCTCTTTTCAATACATGTGTTATTGCCATGATTGATCTGGGGTCGACGCATTCATACATTCGTATGAGTTTGGTGTCTAGTATGAACATACCCATTGAGCCTACAGAATTTATTATTAAAGTGTCGAACCCACTAGGCAGGTCAGTCCTGGTTGATAAAGTTTGTAAGAATTGTCCTTTGATGAATTCGATGTAATACTTGGTATGAATTGGTTAGCCCTGCATGATGTAATTGTAAATAGTGGTAGTAAGTATATTAAATTGAAATGCCCAGATGGTGAGATTCTACGGGTCAATTCAAGAGAATTGAGTTCGCCGCCGGTTGTAATCACGGCAATGGTTGCTCAAAGATATATGAGGAAAGGGTATGAAGCCTACCTTGCATTTGTATTGAACACTAAAGAAACAGAGTTGAAGATTGAGTCTGTGTTGATAGTATGTGAGTATCCAGATGTGTTCCCAGAAGAATTACCCGGATTACCTTCTGAAAGGGAGATAGATTTTGGTATTGAATTGGTGCTAGGGACAGCTCTCATTTCTATTGCTCCGTACAGAATGGCACCAACTGAGATGAAAGAGTGAAAAGCACAATTGCAAGAGCTGACGGTTAAAGGATTTGCAAGGCCAAGTTTTTCACCTTGGGGTGCCCCCTTACTATTTGTAAAGAAGAAAGATGGCTCGATGAGGCTATGTATAGATTACCGCCAACTGGATAAGGTAACTATCAAGAATAAGTATCCTTTGCCCAGGATTGATGATTTGTTCGACCAGTTGAAAGGAGCCACCGTGCTCTCTAAGATAGACTTGAGGTCCGGCTATTATCAACTGCAAGTTAAAGAATTGGATGTACCTAAGATAGCTTTCAGGACGAGGTATGGTCATTATGAATTTCTTGTCATGTCGTTTGCGCTGACGAATGCACTGACCATATTTATGGACCTAATGAATAGGATCTTCCGGCCATATTTGGATAAGTTTGTCGTTATGTTCATTGACGGCATCTTGATTTATTCCAAAGATGAGACAGAGCATTTGAAGCACTTGAGAATTGTGTTGCAGACCTTGCAAGAAAAGCAGCTTTATGCTAAGTTTAGTAAGAGTGAGTTTTGGCTACAAGAAGTTAGATTTTTGGGTCATATTGTTTCGGGTGAAGGCATCCAATCTGATCTAAGTAAGATTTCTGCTATCGTCGAATGGAAACTGCCTAAAAATGTAACCGAGGTTAGAAGCTTTTTAGGCTTAGTCGATTACTATCGAAGATTTGTAAATCCCTAATAGCGACTCCGATGACGAGGTTGCTACAGAAAGACGTTAAATTAGAATGGATGGAAGAGTGTCAGCAAAGTTTTGAGAAGTTAAAGACATTACTAACTGAAGCTCCTGTTTTAGTATTGCCTGAGCCGGGAAAAGAATTTGTGGTCTACAGTGATGCATCCTTGAACGGGCTGGGTTGTGTGCTTTTGCAGGATGACAAGGTGATAGCCTACACTTCACGACAGTTGAAACCACACGAGAAAAGCTATCCTACACACGACCTAGAGCTTGCTGCCATCATTTTTGCTTTGAAAATTTGGAGGCCTTACTTATATGGTGAGACTTGCCACATATTCATAGACCACAAGAGTTTTAAGTATTTGATGACTCAAAAAGAATTAAATTTGAGATAGCGGAGATGGTTAGAATTAATCAAGGATTATGATCTGATCATCGACTATCACCCGGGAAAGGCGAATGTGGTTGCCGATGCATTGAGCAGAAAATCCTTGTTTGCATTAAGGGCCATGGATACTTGTTTGGCATTGCTTGATGATGGTTCAGTCTTAGTAGAGCTAGAGGCTAGGTCGACATTTCTTCAGGAAATCTATAATGCTCAAACTAATGATGATGACTTGCAAGCTAAAAGGACTCAATGTGAGTCAGGTATTGAATCAGATTTTCAAATTGGTTCTGATGTGTGTTTGATGTTCAGAGATAGGGTTTGTGTACTCAAAGATAATGAGCTTATTTGGAAAATTTTGCAAGAAGCACATAACAGCCGTTTATCAATTCACCCAGGAAGTACCAAGATGTACAATGATTTGAAGAAAACGAACTGGTGAATCGGCATGAAAAGAGATATTTCTGAATTTGTATCAAAATGTCTGGTATGTCAGCAAGTTAAAGCTGAACATCAAGTACCTTCAGATTTTTTTTAGCTTGTGATGGTCCCCAATTGGAAGTGGGACAGAGTTACTATGGATTTTGTGAAAGGATTGCCATTAACTCTGAAAAAGAAAGATGCGATATGGGTCATAGTAGATAAATTGACGAAGTTGGCTCATTTTATTCCGGTAAGGACAGATTATTCCCTCGATAGATTGGCCGACTTGTACATTTCTAAGATTGTAAGATTGCATGGAGTGCCTTTGTCGATTATTTCAGACAGAGACCCGAGGTTCACTTCGAGATTCTAGAAGAAGTTACAAGAAGCCTTGGGTACGAAGTTGAACTTTAGTACAGCTTTTAACCCTCAGACCGATGGTCAGTTTGAACAGATGATTTAGACTCTTGAGGATATGTTGCGATGTTGCATCCTCGAATTTCAAGGTAGTTGGGAAAAATACTTGCCGTTGGTAGAATTCGCCTCCAACAACAGTTTTCAAACAAGTTTGAAAATGGAACCTTATGAGGCCTTGTATGGCAGGAAGTGCCGAACTCCATTGTACTGGACAGAACTCAAGGAAAGTCAGATTCATGGAGTTGATTTAATTAAAGAAACTAAAGAGAAAGTTAAAGTGATACGAGATTGTTTAAAAGCGGCATCAGATAGGAAAAAGTCATATGCTGATCTGAAAAGAAAGGAAAATGAGTTCCGAGTTGGAGATAGAGTATTCTTAAAAGTGTCTCCATAGAAAAGGTGTTGAGATTTGGTCGAAAAGGCAAACTGAGTCTGCGACTTATTGAACCATATGAGATCACTGAAAGAGTTGGACCGTTAGCCTATCGCTTGGCATTGCCACCTGAACTAGAAAAGATTCACGATGTGTTCCAGGGATACCGATCAGACCCCTCTCATGTGATTTCACCAACTGAGATTGAAACTTATGGAGAGAAGCCGGTTAAGATATTGGCTCGTGAAGTTAAACAATTTAGGAATAAAAATATGGCTCTAGTGAAGGTTTTATGGCATCGACATGGTGTGGAAGAGGCTACATGAGAGGTAGAAGAAACCATGAGGAGCCAATATCCGAACCTATTTACTAGTAAGACTTTCGAAGACGAAAGTCCCTAAGAGGGGAGAAATGTAACATCCTGAAATAGGGCCTAGTCAGAATAGTGGTTTTGTGACCACAAATTTGACATCAAAATATTTATTTGATGATTATTATGAGGCCTAGAATATGAGAATATGCATGTGTTAAAGTTTCATGAAGAAATTCTTCGAGTAAGGTGTCCAATTGCAAATTAGGGACTAAATTGAATAAATTGAAAAACTTGGATTCTAGAAGTAATTTTTATGCAATTGCTTTAGATTATAAATTAGAAGGTCTTGGGGAGAAATTTGCCCAATTTTTATGTTTTTGGACAAAAATGGGCTTGCATGGATGAAATTTTAAAGAAAGGGCTTAAGGGCATTTTGATAATTTAGCATTTTAATGAAATAAAATGGGAAAAATGAACCAAATATCAGCCATTTTCTCCCTTGTACCAGCTGAAACTCTCAAACCCTCCATAGCTAGGGTTTCCAAGCTTTTGAAGCTCAATAGTAAGTGCTCCCAAGCCCTGTTTTTAATGTTCTTTGTATTTTTGAAATCCCGGTAGCTTTCTCTCTCCATTTCTACCCATATTTCATGCTAGGGTTCATGTTTAAAAATTTACCCATTCATGAGTTACTTGTATTTTGATGGATTATGGAGGAATATGAAAGTTGGATGTGTGTTAAACATCTTTTCTTAGGTGATTTTCATGAAAAACCCTTAAAGGGACCTTTTTACAAAAGTTGTAAAATGTGTGGTAGAAATGAGAAAATAATGGAACATTTCAGCTGCCATAAGAGGGAGAAGTGTTTGGCTAGGCTTGGGTAAGGTACAAATCGCATGTGTTTCATTATACGAGCCTAGGGACTAAATCATAAATGTGTGAAAGGTTAGGGTCAAAACGGTCATTTGGACCGAGGGTGGAATTTAGACTTGAAATGTATAATGTGGAGTCTTAATGATTTAATTTTGTTGTTATAGACCCTGATGAACAAATTTTGGAGGTCGATCAAGGAAAACAAAAGATTTTAGAATAACCAAAACGAGTACCAGGTAAGTTCGGATAACTTAAAGTAAACTCATAATGTGTCTAATTATATGATTAATGAATGCATGATGATTGCATTTATTAATGGCATGAAATTCCATGAAATACATCCTTGATAATGATATGTTGAAAAATTGTCTCGGTTGAAGTTAAAAAAGAAATTCGATGGATAAACCATGCTTGACATGTGAATTGAGATCCTGCATGTGTTGTAGTAAGGATTTAGCCCGGACGGGTAATCCGCTGATCTCAATTATGAAAAGGATCTAGCCCGAACGGGTGTTCCTTGAATGATCGAGCCTTCTGAATAATATATGTGCATTGAGGGTTTAGCTCAGATAGGTAATCTGATTAGGGTCTAAATTTAGCTGGGACTAGTAAGTCAGATCCGAACTCATTAAGAGTGTTTGTCGCTATAAGGGATTTAGCCTGGACTGGTAATCCTGCCATAAGATGTGAGGCTTGTAGGAGTGCATACCTGAAATGATCATCCTTATGAGTTGATGGATTATGGATACTACATCGAGATTTCCTAGAAACTCAACGAGATTAGTATGAAATGTTGAACGATGAGCTCAACTAAGATAAATTTCATGGTGCTTTGTTATGTGACTAACTCATTGATTGAGTGTATGTGATAGGAAAGCCATTTCATGCTTATTGATTTTATTACCCAAATTGGTTGTATGCTAATTACTTGGTAAGTTTACTTTCCAGTTATTCGAGCTTACTAAGCATGAAAATGCTCACCCCTCTCTTTTTCCCTACTTTTTAGAGCTCAAAGACTCGTAAGGATTGGAAGATGGTTGGAGAGTCAACACACTATCAACTAGTCCAGCTTTGGTATAAAGGCATTTCTATTTTGTTTAATGGCATGTATAGGACTTTTGAGTATTTTTTATTTGTGTCATTTGAATTGCCAAATGAAGGCATGCAAAGATGTACGTAACTTTTTGTATATGGCCATTGGAGTTGGCTTATTTTGAAGTAGGCTATGACCTACAAACCTATGCATGTTTATATTCATATGTGATGGTTTGTTTATAATTGCCAATGAGTCACAAGAACGAGCCAATTTTGAATGTGTTAAAGTGACACGAAAACCCATGAATACAAGACTGGGAATAACTTATCATGTATGAAACCAATGATATGAGGTTTCCATACAATGAGTTTTGCCAAGATCATTTATAAGGATATGATCATGTTTTACTTTGTATTTGGTAATCATTAAGTATAAGTGATGAAAAGGGTGACCAAAGGCTTAGAAATAGCCTATTAGGGTCCACATGGTTGGACACATGGGCGTGTATCTAGGCCATGTGTGACACACGGCTCACCCCCATGGGTGAGTGTTATGGCCGTGCGTCCCCTGCACCTAAAATTTTAAGTCAGTGGTGTGCACGGATAGGCCACACGGGCGTGTGTCTTGGCCGTATGTCTCTAATTGTATGATAAGGTTAAAGTCAGTGTTGCACACGGGCTGAGGGCACAAGCGTGTCCCAAGCCACACGGGCGTGTGTGACCACGCGACCCCACCCACACAGGCGTGTGACCCTACAAAGTAAGGGAAACTTTCTAAGGTGCCCAAGGTATATTGAATGCTTTCGGTTTTGTCCTAAACTACCCCTAGGTATGTTTTAGGCCTTGAAGACCTGTGTAAGAGACAAGATGTACATGTTTTAAATTTGAGCAAAATTTGGCGACCTGATTTAACAAGTTTGTGAATGCAAAATTTCGGTAACGCCTTGAACCCTATCCCAACGATGGATACGGGTGAGGGGTGTTACACTAGGGTCACGAGGAATTACTGAACATAAGCATAGTTCCGAACATTCTCATATTATCAAAAGTCATATTCTTATATACATATAGAGCATATAATTAGTTACGTATAAAACATATTGCATATACTGTGACACCCCTAAAGTTACCCTAGTCAGAAAGCGGTTTCAGGACCGCTAAACCGAGTCACCAAATTATTTGAATGTGATATTTATTGTCTAAAATATGTGATTATGAAGGTGTGAAAGTTTTAGGCTTCGATTTAGTAAATTGCATGTGAATTTAGTCAAAAAGACTTATGGGTGACATTTTTGAAATGTGATAGGCTAATCTACAAGGACCTAATAGTGCATGTAATCAAAAGGGAGGACTTGCATGTCAAATTTCCCCCCTAATATGTAGTGGCCGGCCATGAGCATGGGTGGACAAGATGTTATGGCTAAAAACATGTCATAAACATGTTGGGGTAGTGCATTATGTAAGGATTAATAAAATAAAGAGCATGGGTGGACAAGATGTTATGGCTAAAAACATGTCATAAACATGTTGGGGTAGTGCATTATGTAAGGATTAATAAAATAAAGGGCATGGGCAATAAAATATTAGTGTTAGTAGGATGAGAAACAAAAAGAAAAGAAAAGAAAGGATATGTGTGATTGTCCCCCCCTTGCCGTGAGTTGAAGGAAAGAAAAACAAAAAAAAAGTGTTCATCCTTTGGTTCATCCTTGGCCAAAAATTTTAAGGAGGAAGGAAGAAGAAAGATTGAAGAGGTTCGGCCATGCATGTAACTAGGCTAAGGTATGTTTGATGATGTTCCATGAGATGCATGCATGTTTTAGTTGTTAGCTTGAGTTCTACCTAGCCCATGGTCTAAATCTTGCTATGTGATGGAAATGACACTCGGCCATGGATGCATCATTCTTGCTTGGTGTTGATGTTGTGTTGGTGAGATATCAAGTTATTTTTGTGACCAAGTTGAGATTTGAATTTTTGGAATGAGTAAGGTTTTCGGTTATGTTGTTTTGTATGAGTAATGGATTGTTGAGTTCATGCTATTATGAATAAAATTGATTAAGAGAGGCTTGAGATAATTAAATATGCATGTTGGTGGTAAGATGAGCATTCGGTTTTTATCATGGAAGCATAGGAAGCTTGTTAAAGTTGAATTTTAGAAAAGTTAAATGTGTGTGTGCTTGTGCTAGTGCCGAATGTGCCTAGGGTGATTTAGCATTGAGTTTGGTGTTATATGAATTGAGTTTTATGGTTTTGGATTTTTAAATGTTGATAAATACTTTGAATAATATATATATGTGGCTTTGAAATGTGAAACTCGGCCAAGTGGTTATAAGCATGATTTTAGAGATTCAATGATATTCGGCCGATTTGAATAATTCATGGCACCCCAAGCAAATTAGTTTTAGATGTTAATAAATATTGAAATTATTTAAAAGAATATTACCGAATGTGATTTTAGTCAATGATTCGGTTATGAGTGCTGATTTGTTTTATAATTAGCCGAATGTGTATATGTATACTATGAGGTGGTCTAGCTTAAAGAAAATTAAGGTGCTTGGAAGGTGATTGTCGTGGATAGTTTAAGTAATGAAATTTAATTTCTGTTATGTAAAGTGACGACATTGCTGTTTGCAAATTTGAAGTTAAAAATTGTTGATTGAGCATCAAGAGCTTATGGAAACAAAGTCGGATCGTGGAAAAAGGGAAATTGGTCGAATAGTCGGAATTGACGTACATTAGCGATCGAGGTAAGTTTTAAGTATCAAAGCCTATAATGTGATTGAGTATGATATGTTAAGCACATATTAAAAGAATCATAACTCTATTGTAAATTTTTATGCATATAGCCTAATGGCTATTATGAAGTATAGGTAAGTTATTGATATGATTTGTTGCCAAATGGATATGATATTATGAAGTGCTAAAAGGATATGTCAGAAGAATAAAATTGTGATAAACCTGCTCAGGACAGCAGCAGTAACATGAATTTAGAAAATCACCATAAATTTATGGATTTGAATTAGAGGCTGAATGAGACATGAAATTAAAGCTTAATGAGTCTAGTTTCTTATAAAAGAAACCGTGTAAGCAAAGGGATTTCCGATAATGAGATACTTAAAGTTGTGTGAGACAGCGCAGAATGACACTGTAATCCTCTGTTCTGTTTTTAGAAAATCATTATAAATTGTACAAAAATGGTTATAAGATAAAATTTATATGCTTAGACTCCTTAATGAGTCTAGTTTCAAATGAAATCAAATACAACACACTTTGAATTCTGTAAAATGAGAAATCTGATTCGTACTGAAGAGTGGTTAGATTAGTCAAACTTTAAGAAAAATATGGTATTGATTGGGCAAACCTAAAATTCTGGAAATTTTATGGATGGAAGATATACGAGTCTATATTCAGGAAAAATTAACGGAAAGTGATTTGGAGTTTTGTAGCTCCAGTTATAAATGATTTAGTGACTATTGCTCAGGAAAAACAGCTTGTGCTGAATTTGAGATTGTGTTCTAAACCTTGATAAACTTGTTCTAGTTGCTCATAAGCTATCGATTAAACCCATACGTGAATTCTAAATTGTGATATTGGAAAATGATAGATGTAGATTCAGCCAAGAAAGTGTATATATGTGATAAGGCCTAATGGCCGATGTGATGAATGTGAAAGTGTATATGTGTGATAAGGCCTAATAGCCGATGTGATGAATGTGAAAGTGTATATATGTGATAAGGCCTAATGGCCGATGTGATGAATGTGAAAGTGTATATATATGTGATAAGGCCTAATGGCCGATGTGATGAATGTGAAAGTGTATATGTGTGATAAGGCCTAATAGCCGATGTGATGAATGTGAAAGTGTATATGTGTGATAAGGCCTAATAGCCGATGTGATGAATGTGAAAGTGTATATGTGTGATAAGGCCTAATAGCCGATGTGATGAATGTGAAAGTGTATATATGTGATAAGGCCTAATAGCCGATGTGATGAATGTGAAAGTGTATACCGATGTGATGAATGTGAAAGTGTATATATGTAATAAGGCCTAATGGCCGATGTGATGAATGTGAAAGTGTATATATGTGATAAGGCCTAATGGCCAATGTGATGAATGTGAAAGTGTATATATGTGACAGGGCCGAGTGGCCAACGTGATGGATGTGAAAGTGCATAAATGTGGTAAGTCCCGAAGGGCATTTGTGTCAGTACTATATCCGGGTTAAAACCCCGCAGGCTTTATGCGAGAATATTATCACTGATTAATGTCCGTAAGCTTCGTGCTCGTACTATATCCGAGCTCTAAAGACCCAATGACTACGTGTGGGAATTTTGTCCGGGTAAGACCTGATAACTTCGTGTGGAGATTATGTCCGGGTAAGACTTCGTAATAAGAATTGCTTATAAATATATTCAATGTGAAAGGTTAAACAGGTATGTACTCCAAGTTTATATGTGAGCTTGATTTGCACTAAATCATAAGGTAGTTATGTGATGCATACGAGAGCAATCTATGAGACTATTCCTATGATTATGTGACATCGGATCAGTGTGAGAGGTTATGTGAAATCATATGATATATTTATGTCACATGAGCTCACTTTTATATGAAAGTTTATCTGCCTATTGTATATGATGAGATGTGCATATTCGGAAAAGGGAGGGTATGCCCGAAGGAAGAGTGAAATAAAATATACGAACAACTATGTTATAATTTGATTGTTATCTGTTGATACTGCTTAAAACTTACTAAGCATTGTAATGCTTACTCCGTTTACTCTGTTTCCTCTGTTTTATAGATCTCATTTGGAAGCTACAGGCTCGGGGATCATCAGCAACTAGTCACACTATTACTATCCATTGTTTGGTACTGCTACGTTTTGGATTATCTTATGGCATGTATAAAATAGACTAGTGGCGGAAGAATATTTTGGTTAATGTATATAGCCATGCGAAAATGGCTTATATATGTTTGAGCATAATGTTATAATCATTTGGTATGGAATGGTTAATCACTATCATAATTTGTGCTATTTATGCTAAAAGGGCTAGTTGAATCATGGAAACTATGAAATAGGTAAAGTCTACCCTAAAGGCAGATGCTGGCAGCAGCAGTGATGTAGATTTGGAAAATCACTAAAAATAGTAGGATTGGAATTAAATAACGAATAAATTATGTAAACGAACCTTGATGAATCTATTTTCATAGGAAAGTAACGAAACGATCATATGGACAGTATGTTAAGAGATATTCAGGTTCTCGTGCGACAGGGCCAGAACGGTTTCTGGATTCCCTGTTCCAAATTTGGAAATTAATTATAAATTAACCAGAGATAATTAGGAGTCATGCCATACATGTATAGATTCCTATCTGAGTCTAGTTTCTATAGAAACAAACTGCATCAGTATTGAAGCTTTGTGTAGGGAGATATCCAAGTCGTAATGCGAAAAGGTCAGTGTAGTCGATCCCTGTAACATGGGAGACTTTGACTAATAAACTGTACTAATTGGCCCAACCAAAAATTCTAGAAAAAAATATGTAGATGGGAATATGAGTCTAGTTTCAGGGAAAAATTACGAAACTGATTTTTTAGTTGTGAAACTCAAGATATGATTTTTAAGGTGACAGTGTCGCAGTTAGCCAACTGCCTGGAAAATTTTAAAATGGACTGCGATAGTAAGCGAATTTAGTCTGTGAACCCCTCGTGTCCGACTCCGGCAACGGTCTCGGGTACGGGGTGTTAAATATACAAACCACAGGTTAATTTCTTTAATGATAAGTAAATTTTAGGATAAAATTAAACATTTAAGTTATACCAACTTCATCTTTCCAACTTAAGTTAGAAAGTTTATCGAATGAGCATCCGCAATCAAATATATACTTGTTACTTATTAACTAACCATTTACTAACAATACATACCTAACACCTACTCAATATTTATCTTCATCAATTGTATCTATTTTACAAATCATATAAGCATAATATATGCACATATACCTACCATATTATAAGTGCAAATATACATATACATATATAAGTTCAATTAACAAAGCATAACTGATTAAATTAGCACATATCTTTTACTATAACGAACAAATCATGAATTATACATATCATTATTCCAACCCATCAAGGAACACCGAATATACCACTTGCATGTATCTTAATTGTTACCTAGCTAGTATATGATGCACTTAGCTCATTTAACAACCATTATATATCATATAGCCAAGACACATAAACAACTTTATAAACATCATATACCTTGGATATACTCTCAATGTAAGCTTATTCCAAGACCAAATGTTAACACAACCCTTAACATTATAAACTACCACAATTTATAGGAAAAACAAATATGTATGTGCCGAACTAATAATCAATTATATTCATTATCTCTTCTTATCATTTAACCGAATATACTTGTCAACCAAATGAGACTATTACTATCATTACAAGTCGCAACCAAAACATTTTAGCCAAGAGTAATATAACAATTATAATTTATACCTACAAGTATATCATGACCGAATCATTCGAACCACATCAATTCACCAATCAACTTCAATGCACAAAAACACATATCACAAATATCATTCATCCATACCAACTAATATTATAACCAAAATGAACAAAAACCATAATCAAACATAACCAATTTCAAACAAGGTAGTTAGGCCATTTTCACATGGCTTATATTATACATAACCAAAACTCAACATTTCAAAAGTATGTTCTAGCCTATACATGCCATAATTCAAGTTCAACTTATTAAATACCGAAACAATAGCTAGTGTGATGAACTTTGCTGACGATCCCCAAGCTCGTAACTTGATCCCAAATCTATAAACCAGAATCAAACACACATAGAGAAAGCTATTATAGCTTAGTAAGCCATAAGAAAATAAACATCTCAATAATAAAATCAACTCAATTACAATAAACCAAATTATATTATCATTACCACATTTAGTCTCAAAGTTACAAATTTCATTAATAATACATTTTCATAAACGAATGTTACCTTGGCCGAATGATCATATAATTAAAATAACAAATTATCATTCAACTTTCAAAGCCAAGATGTCATTATATGACCAAATATACATATGGTCATATTCACAAGCTCAAGAACCATAATATAACATCATGTACATAAACTACTTATTTGGTTGAATATACATGGTCATTTATACACATATTCAAGAATAAATTCCATAACACTCACATCATTTATTCATAAGGCCGAGTATACTTACCATGTTCACATGCATTCTTCCTTTACCTCATAGAAGGCTTACAGCAAATATCAAGTAACTTACTTACCTTATTTCAAGTAGGAAATAGACTAATTCATACCTGACCATTTTAGCTCAATTTACACATTCAATCGCACTTATCATTGCCCGATGAATCATTCAGAATTGGATAGGACACTTGGATAATCACACATATTGTACAATGCCAACATCCCAAACGTGGTCTTACATGTAATCACATATCGATGCCACTATCCTAGACAGGGTCTTACTCGCACACATATATCAGAGTCACATATCAATGCCATGGACTTACTCGCACATCACATATTGAAATCCTATGTCATGACATATGTATCTTAGCTATTCCTAAGGTTCATACGGGGCTTTCGAATGTCGTGACTCGGTCGAAACGAATTCAGAAATATAGTAGCCAAGCTTGTATATATTTGGCTATTGTAAATATAAATTCACATATTTCATTTTAGCATATATAATTTGCATTTAATTAAAATTAAGTACATTTATTTGCTTATAAACTTACCTAGGACGTTGTAAAACGGAACAGGGCGACTAGTTTACAACTTTCGTTTTCCCCCAATCCAAATTTGATTTCTTTGGTTATTGATCTAAACATATTCAAATTAAACTCATTCAAACATATTTTCATTCAATTTAGTCCAAAACACATAAATGGTCAAATTACCATTTTGCCCTGACATTTTACACTTTTTTACAATTTAGTCCCTATTGCACAAAACACAAAATATGCAAAATTTCAATATACCCATGTTTGGCTGAATGTTCCTAGTGTCCATACAAGTCCATATTTTTCATTTATTTCACATTTTAGTCCCTCAATTTATTATTTTTACAATTTAGTCCTAATTACTCAAAATCATCAAAAACCTCCAATACAAAACATGTTAACCCAAAACATATGTTTCATATTTCATCATCAAACAACAAAAATCACAAGCTTTCAACAATGGCATAACTCAAAATATTCATCAAAATAAAAAATTCAAGCATGAGTCTTGAAGATAACTTAGCAATGATCTCAAAAATGTAAAAATTATAAAAAATCGAGTTAAACACGTACCTTAATTAAGCTTGAACAAGACCGAACCCTAGCTTCTTTTTCTTTTCTTCTTATTTTTTATTTCAGTATTGGATAGAAAGTATGAACACTAATGTTTTTTTTATGATATATTTTATATTATATTAACTTATATTATTAATTTACTAAATTAACCTTAGTTAAAATTTTCATATTCCACTAACTAATGGCCGAATTTGTCCATACAAAAATTCAAGGGTATAATCGCATTATAAATACCCCACATTAAAAGAACAAAGCAATTAGACACTTCAACATTTAGCATACAAGTTTTGTATTTTACGCGATTAAGTCCTTTTATTTAATCGGGCACTCAAATGATAAAATTAAATTATGAAAATTTAACCTAGAAAATTATTTTAAAATATTTTTCTGACTCGGATTCGTGGTCGTAAAACCACCATTCCTGTTAGGGTCTAAATCGGGCTGTTACACCTCTCCCCCTTAGGGATTTTCGTCCCCGAAAATATTATTAGTGAATAGGTTTAGATAACACTCTTTCATTGTACTCTCTGATTCCCATGTTGCTTCCTCAACTCTATGTTTATGCCACAGTACCTTAACTAACGAGATTTTCTTATTTCTCAACTCTTTAACCTCACGAGCCAGAATACGAATGGGTTATTCCTCATATGTCATATCGGGCTTAATCTTAATCTCAGATGGACTAATCACATGTGAGGGATCCGATCGATATCTACGAAGCATCGAAACATGGAATACATTGTGGATCTTTTCTAGCACAAGTGGGAACAACAGTCTGTAAGCAACAGGCCCAATATGATCTATAATCTCATACCGCCCAATAAATATCGGACTCAATTTGCATTTACGACCGAATCAGAGTATTTTCTTCCACGGTGAGACTTTCTGTAATTGCCCGATTTTGGGCCTAGCCGGGACAGTGGTTTCGGAACCACTATTTTGAGGCCGAATAAAATTATTTTGATGTTATTTTATGTGATATAGCATGTTTATAAAGGCGCATAAAAATTTTGGTATATTCATTTTAGCGATTTCTAGTCCAATTTTGAAAAAGGACTAAATCGCGTAAAAGATAAAAGTTGTGTTTTGATGCCTAAAGGTGTTAAATTACTTTGTATCTTAAATAGTGGGTCTTTAAAGTGAAATTTGGCCATTGAAAGTGTGATGGTCGGCCAAGGGAGACAAATTGGTCAAAAAGCCAAAATTTGTGGCTTTTAAGTGACTAAATTGACTAAAAATAGAATAAAAGAAAAAAAAGAAAGACCTCATCTTTTCTTCATCTTCTCTCCACCAAAAATGGCATCAAAGAAAGGGTTTAGAAGCTTGAAATTTTCAGTAAAGAAACTCCCATCCTAGTAAGTGATTTTTAATGTCTTTCTTGATGATTTTTACATTTTTGGAACCCCTAAAGCATGAGCTTTCAAATGAGGGGACTATTTTGCAAAATGATTAAGATTCTAGGGTTTTTCCATGAAAGAATATGTGTTTTTTTCTAAGTTTTTATGGAATAATATGAGCCTTGGTAGTGTTATAAACAACTTTCATGAAATAAATTTGCATGAAAGCACCTAAATGGGCTATTTTGTAAAGTTTGTAAAATGTGTAAATGTGTAAAATAATTGAATTTGAGAGTTGATATAGTTATGAAAATGGTTTTTCTAGGCTTAATGAGTAATAAAATTTGATAAAAATCATTTTTCGAGCCTAGGGGAAATTTGGTAATTTTGGCAAAGTATGGGGGCAAAATCAGAAATTTTGCCAAAATGTGTCATTGGACTAATTTGATTAGCATATTGTTTTAATAAGTTAAATGTGATGTTATAGATGATGAAAAACGAGATTCGGACTTAGAGCAAGGAAAAACGAGAAATTGATGTTTAGGTTTCTTTTACCAATTTGGTGTCGAGGTAAGTTGTATGAAAATAATGCAACGTGTTGTTATTATCATATGTCTAATGTTAAAATATTGCATGAAATGTATATGTACATGTATTTTCTTTATGAAATGGATTCATGATGTCTCGATGACATTCGATAAAATTTCGCTATGAGATTCCATGTAATACCATGTCTGGGACATGGCATTAGCATCGATGCGTGTGAACCCATGTAAGACCATATCTGGGATATGACATTGGCATCTTACTATGTGTACAAATTTCCCCTAATACCCTTTTGTATTTCAAGTGGTTCAACGGGAAATTCAAATATTTTAACAAAGTTGTGATAAGGAATGATTATGTTATGAAGTAGTACAGGTATGTACGCAAAACTCATGAGAAATGATTCGGTCTATGATGCACCTTTAGTAAGGTTGCAAATAAGTAAGTCATGTTTATGAGAACGATTTTGTAATGACCTTGAGATTATGGGTCCATGCTTATGATGCATAGCTATGTGTTCTTACCATGATAGATGAAATGATGATGTATTAATTTGGTGAACAATAATTGTGGAAGAGTAAATTAGCCTGGACAATTTTGGGCTACTGTAGTGGTGTAAATTTGAAAATACACCAAAAATAGTAGTGAATTAGAGGCTGAATAAAATACGAAGTTAAGGCTTATTGAGTCTAGTTTCTTATAAAAGAAACTGTGTAAGCAAAAGAATTTCCTATAATGAGATATTTGAAGTTGTGTGAGATAGAGTCAGAATGACTTCGAAATCCCCTGTTCTAATTTGAGAAAATCATTATAAATTGTAAAAAATAGTTATGAGTTATAATTTATATTTTTATAATTATTAATGAGTCTATTTTCAAGAAAAATGGACGAGGACATTATTCGAGTCATGTGCTATGAGATAATTGAACTTTAGTGCAGAAGGGTCGAAACTGTCAGATAGTGAATCAGAGGTAACTTTGAGGAATAAACTGTTCTATTTGGCTAAACCAAAAATTCTGGAAATTTTATGGTAGAAAGGTACATGAGTCTAGTTTCAAGGAAAATTAACAAAACTTAATTTTGAGTTTCGTATCTCTAGATATAAATATTTTATTGACTGTTGTACAAGAAGATAGCTTATCATGAACTTGAGATTATGTTGGGAACATTGATAAAACATGTTAATGAGTTGCTTATTGTTTTCATATGAACTTACTAAGCGTAAAGCTTACCCCCTTCCTTTCCCATGTTCTCTAGTGTTGCTAAGTTAGCTCGAGCTGGAGTTCGTCAGAGATATTATCACACTGTCAAGCTATCGCTATTGGAGTAAGTGAATTCAAGTACTTTGAGTCTATGGCATGTATAGGAGTTTAAATATTTGAGTATGTGATTTTGCTTTAGCCAAATGTATTGGCTTATTTTAATTATGGGGTTGGTAAACCTATATATTTATGAAGAGTCTTTAATGGCTTGGTATGAATGGTATGTGGATGTGATCATGAATGCTTAGTGATGAAAATGATGTTTGATGACATGTTGATAGCTACAACATTAATGTGGTAAAGATGAAGGTAAAATCTATGATATTGGTTGCGTGGGAAATTGCCATGGTCATGACATGTTAGGAATGTTTAAGTGCCTAATTTTACCATGTTGTATGCTATTGTATAAGCATGCGTGCATGTGTTGTGAGGGTGACAAAATGGCTTGGAAAATAGCCTTGTATTTGTCCGCACGGGTAGACACACGGGCATGTGTCTAGGCCATGTGTGACACACGGTCTGCCCTCATGGGCGTGTTGTCTAGCCTTCTGTCCCCTGTACCTAAGTTTTTCAAGTCAGTATGCATGGTAGTATGCACACGGGCAAGAGACACGACCATGTGTCTCAGCCTGGTGAAGGATACGGTCATAGGACACGGGCGTGTGCCTTGGCTGTGTGGCTTCAATTTGTTCATGACAAATTGGCAGAATGTCTAGAGTTTTGGACACGAGTTCGGGACACGGGCATGTCCCTAGCACACGGGCGTGTGGAGCTTTAAAGCATGAAATTTTTCCAAGTTTTTCTTAAGTTCTCGATTTAGTCCCGAACCATCTCAAATGCATGTTTTAGGCCTCATGAGCCCGTTTAAGGGACAAAATATATGTGAAATGAAAAGTTTTAAATTGATCAAAATTTTACGGCCCGATTTTATGTAGTTGGTTGAGTTTAAGTCTAGTAACACCTCAAACCCTGTCTCGACGTTGGATACGGACGAGGGGTGTTACACTTTTAAAAAGACTTTGTCTCCGATATGAAACTCTATATCTTTTCGTTTTAAATTCGTATACAATTTCTGATGATCTGATGCTGCTTTCAGACTTTCACAGATCACTTTTAATTTCTGTTCAGTCTCTTTGATCAAATCGACCTGGTGTATCTTATTTTCACTGAGCTCAGTCCAATACAATGGTGTACGACATTTACGACCGTATAAAGCCTCATAAGGTGCCATTTTGATACTAGATTGAAAGCTATTATTGAACGCAAATTCAATCAGCGGTAAGTATCTTTCCCACGTACCTTCAAACTGGAGAATGCAACATATCAACATATCCTCAAGTATCTGAATGACTAGTTCGGACTGACCATCTGTTTTCGAATGGAAAGCAGTGCTGAAATGTAATTTCATACCTAGAGCATCTTGTTTCTGCCAAAACTGCGATGTAAACCACGGATCTCTATTCAAAATAAGAGAAATAGGTACTCCAATAGAAGTAGGTACTCCATGTAATCTCACAATCTGAGAAACATACAATTCAGCTAGCTTATCAAGTGATTAATCTGTATGAATCGGAACAAAATAAGCTGATTTAGTCAATCTATCCACAGCAACCCATATTGTATTTTTCTTGCTCGGTGTCAACGGTAAACCGATACAAAATCTATAGTAACCCTGTCCCATTTCCACTCGGGTATCATAATCGACTGAAGCAATATAAAAGGTACCTATTGCTCGGCTTTTACCTGCTGACAGATTAAGCATTTTGAAACAAAATAAAAAATGTCTCGTTTCATACCATGCCACCAATAATGCTGTTTCAGATCATTATACATCTTTGTACTACCCGTGTCAACAGATAACTGACTACTGTGAGCTTCGTTCAAAATCATTTGAATGAACTCAAAACTTTTCGGGACACATATTCGATTTCTGAACCTCAAACAACAATCGGCATCAACTCTGAACTCTGAATCAACATCGGAATCACATTGAGCTCGTTTTGCTAACAAATCATCAACTTTTTGAGCATCACAAATTTTTTGAACAAATAACAGTCTTGCTTTTAATTCAGCTATTATCGAACCATCATCAGACATAGCCATATGTGCATTCATTACACGCAAAGTAAATAGTGATTTTCGGCTTAGAGCATTAGCAACAACATTAGCCTTCTTTGGATGGCAGTCAATTACAAGCTCGTAATCTTTTAATAGTTCTAACCATTGGGATTGTCTCAAATTCAAATCTCTCTGAGTCATCAAGTATTTTAGGCTTTTTTGATTAGAATAAACATGACATTTTTGTCGAACAGATAGAGATGCCATATCTTCAATGCAAACACAATAGCTGCCAGTTTTAAGTCGTGTGTCAAATAGTTCTTCTAATGTGGCTTTAACAGTTTCGAGGCATAAGCTATAACTTTGCCTTCCTGCATCAAAACATAACCTAAACCATTTAAAGATGCATCACTATAGATAACAAATTTTTTACCCGATTCTGGCTGAACCAGCACTGGAGCTTCGGTCAAAAGGGCTTTCAACTAATCAAAACTTTTCTAGCACTTTTCTAACCACTCGAACTTAACATCTTTCTGTAATAACTTCGTCACTAGCGTTTCAATCATAGAGAAACATTTCAAAAATTATCTATAGTAACCGGCAAGCCCCAGAAAACTTCGAACTTCAGAAACATTTCTCAAAGGTTTCCAATCAAATATAGCTGAAATTTTGCTCGAATCAACCCAAATACTCGATGCTGACACAACATGGCCCAGAAACCTAACTTTACTTAACTAGAACTCACATTTACTGAACTTTGCATACAACTGTTTATCTCGCAGAGTCTGTAACGCAAGTCTCAGATGTTTAGCATGTTCGGTTTTATCACGGGAATAGATCAAAATGTCATCTATGAACACAACCACAAATCGATCCAGATACTGTCTGAAGATCCAATTCTTCAAATCCATGAAAACAGTGGGTGCATTAGTAAGTCTGAATGGCAAAACCAAAAGCTCATAGTGTCCGTACCTCGTTCAGAAAGTAGTCTTCGGCACATTGGAGTCTTTAACTCGCAACTGATAGTAGCCTGATCTCAGATCTATCTTCAAAACCACTGTGGCCCCTTTCAATTGATCAAACAAATCATCAATCTGTGGCAACGGATACATATTCTTTATAGTCACCTTATTGAGCTATCTATAATCAACGCACATGCTCATAGTTTTGTCTTTCTTTTTCACAAATAAAACTGGTGCACCCCAGGGAGAGAAACTCGGTCGCGCGAAACCTTTATCTGTCAACTTCTGCAACTGAGCTTTCAATTCTTTTAATTCATTAGGTGCCATTGTGTATGGAGCTATCGATATCGGAGTCGTCCCTGACAGTAACTCAATACCAAACTCTACCTCTCGAACAGGTGGCAAACCGGATAATTCTTCAGGAAACATATTCAGATACTCGCGCACAACAGGTACTGATTCAATGTTTCTTTCAGCCACTTTATTATCAAGCACATAGGAAAAATAAGCTTCACAACCTTTCCTCACATATTTCTGAGCTACCATCGAGGAAATCACTGCTAGTAAACCATTCAGATCATTAGATTCAATCCGAATAATCTTATCATTCAAGCATCGTAAATCAATAGTTTTTCTTTTGCAGTTTACAATGGCATCATGCAAAGTCAACTAGTCTATACCCAGAATTATGTCGAGCTCATCAAATGGCAACAACATCAAATCAGCCAGAAAGCACAAATCTCAGATCATCAAAGGACAATTTTTACACACTTTGTCAACCATAACACATCGGCCTAAAGGGTTTGACACTCTAATCACAAACTCAGTAGACTCAATAGGTAAAGTCTTACTGAATACTAATGTCTCACACACATAAGAATGATTAGAACCAGGATCAATCAATGCAATTACATTAGTATCATAAAGAGTGAATGTACCAGTAATAACATCTGGGGATGAAGCCTCCTCATGTGCGCGAATAACATAACCTCTTGCAGGTGCACGAGCCTCAGATCAAACTATTGTATCTTTAGTCCCTCTCTGACTGCTACTCACATTACCCGCATTTGTGGGTGGTCTACCTTGAGCTGCAGTATTACCCGATCTCATATTCTGTATTGGATTTTCTTCAACTAACTCTGGACATTCATGAATATAATGATCCATCGGTCCACATTTAAAACAGGCCTGATCATGTAATCTGCAGCTGGCGAGATGTCGTTTACCGCAGTGTTTACACTCAGGTTGATTTCATCTAACATTACCCACACTAGCTACTGAGGTAGCTCTCGAGCTCATAGGCGGTCTATTCTGATCCCACCGAGAATAATCTAATGTAGCCTTAGAACGGCTAAAATCATCTCAGAATTTCTTTGATATTGATTGAAATGACTTACAGTGTAACACCCCGAATTTGGGCCTAGAAGCATTAGGCCTTGAGTATAGGTCTGTAAGCAGGTTGAATATAAGTATTTAATTGTGCTAGGAAATGACACAATTGTGTGTTTGTTTCAGTGGTTAAGTGCTCTGTGAAGTGTCTGAGAAATCTTGGGTTCAAACCTAGACTTTAGTAAAAATTTTGGTTTTAAGTGAATGAAACCCTAGAAGCTTGGATGATGGCCTTTTAAATTATTGTGTTAAGTAAATGACAAAAGGAAGCTTATGGTCTAGTTGTTGTGGCGTCATTAAGGTTGCAAGGGATCCTGGGTTCAAGTCTTGGCTCTTGCAATTTATTTTGGTTTATCTTTTAAATGAACCTAGACTTTGGCCTATAGACCTTATAATTAATTGAGGATATTTTGTGACACAAAAAGAGCCTGTGGTGGAGTGGTAAGGTGGTGTGTTGTGTAACTGTGGGGTCTGAGGTTCAAGTCCTGAGATGCGCAATGGAGTATTTATTTTGCTGTTTGAGCTGTGTAGGAGGTGGAGTTGGACTGGAACTCTATGGTTGAAGTGGTCATAAAAAATAATAAGGAATTTTCCTAATGGTTGAAAGTAATCCCATATCGGGAAGCTAACATGAGCATTGGTGAGAAGCTGGCTTTAAATAGAGTGAACCTGATGAGTTGGTGATAGGGAAAATGAATAAGACTCAATGCAGGATGTGCCTAAGTTGGTGATCGTGGACTTCCACGCGTTCTCATAAACAGGTGTGTATTCACGCCTTTCTTTGTTAGAAATCGGCAAAATTCGAAAAGCCAAAACTTTGGCTTTTGAGGCCTCATGAGCATGCGACCGCTCATGGGGTAAATCGAGCCCACACACCATGGGTGATAGACTGTAGAAGCCGCCATGAGAGTTCTCGTGTACTGGGTCTCGATGGGCCAAATAGGCCCAATAGGCCCCATGGGCCTGCTTGTGTAAATCTAACTGATAGGTGGGAAGTAGTTTGACTTGTCATGTCATGCGCATGGCATAGGCCGTTAAGGGCTTCGTTGGGCCGAAATGGGCCGGGAGGACCCAATGGGCTTATGGGCCCCACACAGATTAAATCCAAAATAAGTGATAAATTTTGGACTGAGCTATGTAGGTCACATAGTCGTAGCTAAATTTGGGCTAAATGGGCCACACGAGCGTGTGGGCACACTTGGGCCGAATAATGGGTCTTAAGCCATTTACACCGTTAGGCCTATTTAGGTTACTTAAGTTGCTCGAGGTGACTGTGGACCTTCTTGGAGGTCAATTATGTGTATCGAGACCCCAGAGGGTAAAATGACCAAACTACCCCTAAAGGGTAAAAAATACTATTCTACCCCTAATGGGTGGAAATGACTGTTATACCTTAGAAGTAGGTTAATTGATGAGTGTATGATATATGCATGACCGTATCTGAGTATGAAACCCTGCACACACAAAATATTATGATATGACATACTGCAATGGGGTTGGGATTCTGATTTGGAGGAAGTACTGGTCTGGTGGCTTTGCCACGTATTGTGATATTAGTGGCTACGCCACGTTTACCGCTATTAGCAGATTTGCTGCGTTGCTATTAGCAGTTTTGCTATGTTACGACTAGCAGCTTTATTACGTTACTATTAGCAGCTACGCTGCGATATTGGTGTGTTGGTTGCGTGGGTCAATTTATTCCCCACATGGTGAGTTGGTTTGTACGGGTGGTCAGCAGGATGGATTGGGTTGGTTTGCATACTTGTATTGTGATTATAATGTTTTGGGCATGGGCCCACATTATTACTACATAGGGCTTAGGCCTAGACGGTACGGTTACTGCATCGAGCTTAGGCCCAGACTGTACTATTACTGCATAGGGCTTAGGCCCAGACTGTACTGTTACTGAATAGGGTTCAGGCCTAGACCTTTACTGTATGCATTGTTACTCTTGACAGATAGGGCATTACACACTGATTTTTCGTAAACTCACCCTTCTTTTAACTGTGCAGGTAATCTCCAGCCTTAGACGATTTGGAGCCATGAGGGACTCAGTGGTGGCCGCACGTCCGCAAATTGGTTGTTAATAACTCAATTTATTTAAGCTAACGTTAAGGTTTTCAACTAAAGAAGCTTCTGCGATTTTTAATCTGATGGGTTTAACTTAAAAACGGTTTCTAGCATCAAGTACAAGGTTTCGTAAAATACACAGATGTGACACACCAGATTTGGCTGTAGCATCTAGGTCGAGTTTAGGGTGTTACATTTAGTGGTATCAGAGCCAAGTTACAAAACTCGACTATAGAATAGGTTTTTATGGATTTGAATGTTAAATGTTGTGGTTGGAAATGTGGCACACTGAGTCTCCGGCACCAAATCAATAAGTTTTTTTACACTAATTATTGTTATGAACTGAAATGTATTACTGGAGACTACTGTAGGTAGTAGAATTAGACTAAAACTTTGTAGTTAGAGTAGACTGAGATTATAGAAGACTGACAACTGTAGAAGATTCTGTTCTGCGAAAACAAACTCTAATTGCTAATGTTCATAACACATTGTTAATAATTATTGAAATTATAAACTGATTCATAAGACTTTAAAACAAACAATTCGCTATCACTATGAGCACAAGAGGTACTCGCAGAAGGGGTACACGAGGCCGCGATAGAGGTCGAAGAAGTACTAGAGCTGGGTCTTTAGCATCGGGCCACATGCCGGCTAGGGAGGCACCAGCCTCACCAATAACTGAGTCAGGGTCTCATGACTAAATAGCTGGAGATGATGCTTTATCTCAAGCAATGCTATGAGTTCTTGAAAGGCTTGCTGGAGCAAGTATCGGATATGTAGGCTGGGGGTCAATTTCGAAGCAACTCCGATCTAATGGAGCAAAAATCTTCTGAGGTGTTTCGGGTGTAGCCCCGAATGGGGTAGAATATTGGTTAGAGGCTACCGAACAAGTAATGGATGACCTTGACTGTACTTCAGAGCAAAAATTAAAAGGGGAAGTGTCTTTACTACGTGATGAGGCCTACTAGTGTTAGCTCACTGTGAGAGAAGGTACGCAAGCTGACCGTTTGACATGAGATTTCTTCAAAGCAGCCTTTTCAAAGAAGTATATGGGCGCAAGTTATGTAGATGCTCGAAGGAAGGAATTTTTAAATTTAACTTAGAGGAATAAAACCGTGGCGGAGTACGAGGCAGAGTTCCTGCGGTTGAGTCAGTATGCACACAGGATAGTCGTAACTGAATATGAACGCTATGTGCGGTTTGAGGATGGCCTCCGGGATGAGTTACATGTGCTGGTAGCCCCGCAAAGGGAGCGGGACTTTGCTGCCCTTGTGGAGAAAGCAAAAATTACTAAGGATGTGAAGTGCTCTGAGCGCCAGAACTGAGAGAAAGATAGAGGAAAAAATAAAAGGGATTTTCGACCCTCGAGTTCTTCTGGAAGGCCTGTAAAGAGAGCCAGGTTTGATGGGCCAGTTCGAGTGGTTCCTAGTATTGTTGCAAGACTGTAGCCTTGCACCGATTATGGGAGAGCTTACCAGGGTGAGTGTTGGAAACGAACTAGGGCACGCTTTAGATGTGGGTCTATGGATCATCTGGTTAAGAACTATACTCAAGGGTTTACTCAGATGCAAGCTGCAGGATAGGGTCGTGTTTAGTCTGTGAGAGGTGGTCAGTAGCCACCAAGAGGCCGAGTTCAAGCGAGAGGTGGAAACGGGTTTGGTTGAGGTCGTGAAGCACCAAGCAGAGGTGCTGGAAACACTGAGGCAAGACAGCTAGCCTTGGTTTATGCTACTCGTCGCTGAGAGGATGGGGATGCCCCTGACGTCATAACTGGTACGTTCCTGATTTATAATTTACTATACACTACTTTAACTGATATTGGGTCTACACATTCATATGTTGCATGCACTGTGTCCGAGACATTGGGTATTCAGTCTGAAAATACAGTTAGTGAAATGACTGTGTTGAGTCCACTGGGACAATAGGTTGGGGTGAGTAAGTTGTTCAAAGAAGTGCACTTAGAAGTTCAAGGGCTGGTCTTTTCGGCAGATTTGATGGAACTTCCGTTTGGGGAATTTGATATTATATTGGGCAAGGATTGGTTAGTGAAACACCATGCGAAATTGGATTGTGCTACTAATCGTATGGTGTTGAAGTCTATGGAGGATGAGGAGGTGACGGTGATAGGGGAGCGAAGAGATTATTTGTCTAATATGATTTCTGCGTTAAGGGCTACGAAGCTGGTTCTCAAGGGATGCGAGGCGTTCCTAGCATATGTTAGTATTTTTGACTCTAAAAGTCCTTTTGTGGGAGATGTCAGAATTGTCAAAGAGTTTTTGGATGTATTTGTAACAGCCCAAAATTTACCCTAGTCGGGAAGTGGTTTCGGGACCACAAAACCGAGTTATGAAGATAATTAATTGTTATATTCTATGTTTATTATGTGTGTACATGCATATGTGGAAGTTTCATGCCTTAATTTTGCCAATTGCATGAGGAATTATTAAATAGGGATCAACATGAGACATGGTGAAAAATGATAGGTTAATTTTAAAGGGGCTTATTAGTGCATGTCAACACAAAGGTGGACTTGCATGTCAAATTGCCCAATTTTCCTTATAGTGGCCGGCCAAGGTGGGTTGATGATGGGCAAAATATTTGTTGAAATTGATATTGGGTTATGGGATTTAATAAATAAAAGAAAAGAATGAAAATGTGATGAAAAAAAAAAGGGGGCTTCATTCTTGTCTTCTTGGCCGAATTGAAAGAAGGAATAGGGGCAAAGAACTTTCGGCCATTTGAATGTTTAATAAGGTTAGTTTATTGTGTTAAAGTTGTGAAATTTTAGCTTGTTTTAGGTTAATTATCATGGTTCTTACTTAGACCATGCTAATTCTTTTTAAAAAACTTTGATGGATGGATGGACCATTCGGCTATGGCTATTAAAGAAGGAATTTGATTATTTCCTTTAAGTTTTGATGGATAAAGAAACAAAAGGTTGTTGATGGAAGAAGTTAATGTGTTAAGAGATTATATGAAACTTATTCATGTTTATATATGTTATATGCATTGAAAATGGTTGATGATTTTGGAAGTGATTAAATTGAATCGGCCATGGTATATCCATAAACCCGATTTATGCTTGTTATGTGGTGGAAATTAAGGGTTAAATGTATGAAATTTGATGTATATTAACTATAGGTAATCACATACGTAAGGTCAAATTTAATTTGGTATATTCGGCCATATAGGTGTATATGTTTGTGATACTATTTTTGTTAACTCTTGATAACCAATTAAGGGAGTAATATTGGCTTATAAGGTTGAGTTGATTCATGATGTTGTATATTAGAATCAAAAATACTCAAGACTAGGTTACCATAATAGCGATAATGCATTCGGCCTTAAAGCATTAATCGAATATGGTTAAGGTTTTGATATTTTGAACAAGGATAATTGTGAAATGGAGTGAAAACCGTTAAATTATACATAAGTATCCAGCAAGAAAATTAAACTACTAAATGTGTTTATTATAGATCAAGACATCAAAGGGAGAGAATCAAGCAAAGGCAAAGAAAAGATCATGAGTAGCCGAGTTGGAACCGTCTTACCCAACATAAAGTAAGTCATTAAGCATATAGTTGGTATTAATTCAAATGGTCATAACGTTTATGTAATGATGCTGAATGGAATGAATAAATATATATATGCATGTACGTATGTGGTGATGAAAGTGTTGAATGAAAAGAAAAGAGGTGAGATGTATTGAGTTGTTGATCTCGGCACTAAATGTGCGGGTATAAACATTTATGACCATGAGATTGGCGCTAAGTGTGCGGGTTTAAATTGTGCAGCACTAAGTGTGCGAATTGAATATGTAGCACTAAGTGTGCGAGTTTGACTATGTAGCACTAAGTGTGCGAGTTGACTATGTAGCACTAAGTGTGCGAGTATGATTATGTAGCACTAAGTGTGCGAGTTGATTATATAGAACTGAGTGTGCGGACTTAATAAATATTCTTGAATCATTATGGACACTAAGTGTGCGACACTATTGAGTCGATCACGGATAGCGGATCGGGTAAGTATCTTGAGTTCATGGCTAATAGGTGCTATGTTTATATTTGGAGTTGAGCTTGGTAAGTTGAACCTATGTGAAAAATATACTTGAAGTCACGTACATAAGATTTATCGTGGAATGGGTGAAAGGCCGTTTAGTTGTATGATTGTAACGAAAATAAAATGATTTATGAAAATGCCTCGAATATTCTATTGATGAGTATATGGAATGTGAATGCATGATTTGGTATGAGATTGAACCGATAGGTCGGAGGAACTATGGTATGGTTCGGTATGGATGGAGTAACTAGCCTCGTTCCATTTCGTTTCCTCTTGTGATAATGTTATTAATGGATGGTAGTGTATTGCTTATGACTTACTGAGTTATAAACTCACTCGGTGTTTCCTTGTCACCTATTCTAGGTTTCTTGGACTCATCTCCTTTTGCGTGGTCGGGCCGTCATCGAAGTCATCACACCGGATAGCAAGTTTTGGTACTTTCTTCTTAGTTGGCTTAGGAGAACATTTCGGCATGTATAGGCTATTATGTTGTGTTTGAACTTTGGTATGTAATCTTTTAGCCATGCGAAAATGGCATAAATGTTCGGTTTGGTTTGGATTCATAACGTTAGGTCGCAAATCTTGATAATTCGACCTTTATATGCCATACGTCATGGTTGATTATTTTGGTGTTAAAATTCATGATATGGCAATAGTGTAGTAGGGGGAAGTTTGACAATGATTAGCCTTTGGCATGGTTAGTCATGATCATAATTTGTGATATGCATGACGAATTATTAGTTAGATCAAGGAGTAAACACGAAGTGGGCATAGTTGCTTTCGTAACAGATGCTGGCAGCAGCAGTGACATGAGATTGAAAAATCACTAAAAATAGTAGGAGTGGAATTAATTGATGAATAAATTATGTAATCGAAGTTCGATGAGTCTATTTTCATATAGAAGTAACGAAAGAATCATATGGACAGTATGTTAAGAGATAATCAGGTTCTCGTGGGACAGGGCCAGAACGGTTTCTGGATTCCCTGATCCGACTTTGGAAATTCATTATAAATTAACCAGAGATAATTAGGAGTCATACCATATATGTATAGATTCCTCTCTGAGTCTAGTTTCTATAGAAACAAACGGCATCAGTATGGAAGTTCTGTACAGGGAGATATCCAGGTCGTAATGCGCAAAGGTCAGTGTAGTCGACCCCAGTAACATGGGAGACTTTGACTAATAAACTGTACTAATTGGCCCGACCAAAAATTCTAGAAAAAAATATGTAGATGGGAATATGAGTCTAGTTTCAGGGAAAATTTACAGAACTGGATTTTGAGTTCCAGAGCTCAAGATATGATTTTTAAAGCGACTAGTACGCAGATTGACAGCTTGTCTGGAAAAATTTTAATAAGTGGTTTGAAGTCTGTTAACACCGCGTGTTCGACTCCGGCGATGGCCTCGGGTTCGGGGTGTTACATTTGATTGGTATCAGAGCTATGTTTTAGTCAGTTCTAGGACTACCATAGCACGTATGAGTCTAGCTATACATGCCGAATGTTAATGTTTAACTGTGTGATGACTTCTGACGGTTAAAATTTATGTTTTGATTAGTAAATGGATCCCGGTGTAGAAAGAATCTTAGCAGATGACGTTGAAAGTGTAGCGGCTGCTCCTGCACAAGGGACACCACCTATTGAACCTCAGTCATCTGTGAATAATCAAGGTGAGGGGGCTAAACAAGCCTTCTTTACCATGATGAATGAGTGGGTCGCGCAGTATGCCCGAACCAATCCGGCTGTCCAACAATTCCCGAATTTGAATAATCCACCCCCGGAGCCAGTAATGCCATCAGTTACTGATCCTGTGAGGCTGACTAAGCCACCTGTAGACTTGATTAGGAAGCGCGGGGCTGAGGAGTTCAGGGCCATAGTTACTGATGATGCTGAAAGGGCCGAGTTCTGGCTTGATAACACCGTTCGGGTGTTCGATGAACTGTCATGCACACCTGATGAATGTCTAAAGTGTGCTGTATCTTTGTTGCGAGACTCAGCCTACTATTGGTGGAGGACCTTGATTTCCATAGTCCCAAACGAACGAGTAACTTGGGACTTCTTTCAGACGGAATTTCGAAAGAAATATATTAGTCAACGGTTCATTGATCAAAAGCGTAAGGAATTCTTGGAACTCAAGCAAGGCCATATGACAGTATCTGAATACGAACATGAATTCGTGAGACTCAGTAGGTATGCCCGGGAGTGTGTAGCTGATGAGGTTGCTATGTGCAAAAGATTCGAAGAAGGATTGAATGAAGATTTAAAGCTACTAATGGGTATTTTGGAAATAAAAGAATTCGTAACACTAGTCGAACGAGCCTGCAAGGCGGAAGAACTTGGAAAGGAGAAGAAGAAGGCTGAATTTGAAGCTAGAGACTATCGTAAAAGATCGACGGGTAAAGCTCCGTTCTCAGCTGTAAAGAAGTTCAAGGAGGACACTAATAAGTCGAGGACGACTGCGGGAATTTCCATCAGAGCAAAACCATCGACGGGCTCCCGACTACTTTGGTAGCTAGTGTGGGCAATAATCGTCTAGAGAAACCTGAATGTCCCCAATGCGAAAGACGACACCTAGGTGAATGTTGGGGTAAGTCTACTAACAGGGCCTGTTACGGATGCGGTTCGAAGGACCACTTCATTAGAGATTGCACGGAGCTTGATGAGAAGAATAAGATTCAAGGTGCAAGACCTAGTGGAGTGACAACTAGAGGTAGACCACCGAGAATTTTAGGAGGTAGGGGTGGTAGTCAGAGAGGGACCTCTGATACGGCTGTTCGAGCCGAGAACCGTACTCCTGCTAGAGCATATGCCATTCGCGCACGAGAGGAGGCATCCTCCCCTGACGTCATCGCTGGTACCTTCACTCTCTTTGATACTAATGTGATTGCATTGATTGACCCTGGTTCTACTCATTCATATGTATGTGAAACCTTAGCATCCAGTAAGACTCTACCTGTTGAGTCTACTGAGTTCGTAATTCGGGTGTCAAACCCTTTGGGTCAATGCGTATTTGTTGATAAAGTGTGTAAGAGATGCCCTCTAATAATCCGAGAATCCTGTTTTCCGGCCGATTTGATGCTTTTGCCGTTTGACGAATTTGATGTTATTCTTGGTTTGGATTGGTTGACCGCGCATGATGCGGTTGTGAATTGCAAAAGCAAGACTATTGATTTGAGGTGCGCAAATAACGAGATAATCCGAGTTGAGTCTGCGGACTTAAGGGGGTTGCCAGCTGTAATATCAGCAATGTTGGCCCAGAAATATGTGAGAAAAGGGTGCGAAGCATACCTTGCGTATGTACTTGATGACAAAGAGTTAGAAAAGAAACCCGAATCTGTGCCGGTGGTTTGTGAATACCCGGATGTTTTTCCTGAAGAGTTACCGGGTTTGCCACCTGTTCGGGAGATAGAGTTTGGTATTGAGCTTGTACCTGGAACTACGCCAATTTCGATAGCTCCGTATCGTATGGCACTAACCGAGTTAAAAGAGTTGAAAGCTCAGTTGCAAGAATTGACGGATAGAGGTTTCGCTCGACCAAGTTTCGCACCTTGGGGTGCACCAGTATTGTTCGTGAAAAAGAAGGACGGAACCATGAGGTTGTGCATTGACTATCGTCAACTGAATAAAGTGACGATAAAGAACAAATATCTGATGCCGCGTATCGATGATTTGTTCGACCAACTGAAGGGAGCCTCAGTGTTCTCAAAAATAGATTTGAGATCGGGCTATTATCAGTTGCGAATTCGAGATTCGGACATACCCAAAACTGCTTTCAGAACGAGGTACGGTCACTACGAGTTCTTAGTGATGCCGTTTGGGCTCACTAATGCCCTGCAGTATTTATGGATTTGATGAATCGGATCTTCAGACCATATTTGGATCGGTTCGTAGTTGTGTTCATTGATGACATCTTGGTCTATTCAAGAGATGAGATCGAACATGCTGAACACTTGAGATTAATGTTGCAAGTTTTGCGGGATAAGAAGTTATATGCTAAGTTCAGTAAGTGTGAGTTCTGGTTAAGAGAGGTTAGCTTCTTGGGTCATGTGGTATCCGCATCGGGTATTCGAGTTGACCCGAACAAAATCTCAGCCATACTTAACTGGAAACCTCCGAGAAATATTACTAAGGTTTGGAGCTTTTTGGGACTCGCCGATTATTACCGACGATTTGTCAAAGGTTTCTCGATGATAGCCACACCAATGACGAAGCTACTTCAAAAGGATGCTAAGTTCGAATGGACAGAGAAATGTCAGAAAGGCTTCGATCAACTGAAAACTCATTTGACTGAAGCTCCAATTTTAGTGCAACCCGAATCAGGCAAAGAGTTTGTCATTTATAGTGACGCATCCCTACTCGGGTTGGGTTGCATATTGATGCAAGAAGGTCGAGTTGTGGCCTATGCGTCGAGACAATTGAAGCCACACGAGAGAAATTATCCCACCCATGATCTCGAGCTAGCCGCCATCGTATTTGCTTTGAAAATATGGCGACATTACTTGTTTGGCGAAAAGTGCCATGTATTTTCGGATCACAAAAGTCTCAAATATTTGATGACTCAAAGAGACTTAAATCTGCGACAAAGACGTTGGCTTGAGTTGTTGAAAGATTACGAGCTTGCCATTGATTACCACCCGGGAAAGGCTAATGTGGTTGCGGACGCCTTAAGCCAGAAATCGCTGTTTGCTTTACGAGCGATGAATGTGCACTTGTCTGTTCTACCCGACAATGTGTTAGTAGCTGAATTAAAAGCCAAACCATTATTGATTCATCAAATTCGTGAAGCCCAGAAAGTTGATGATGAATTGGTTTCAAAACGGGCTGAGTGTGTTCCGGACAAGGAATCGGTGTTTCAAATGGATGATGATGATTGTTTGAGGTTCAGAAGTCGTTTGTGTGTTCCAAGGAATTCGGAACTTATTTCGATGATTTTGAATGAGGCTCATAGTGGCCGAATGTCTATCCACCCGGGTAGTACTAAAATGTACAACGATCTGAAACGTCAATTTTGGTGGCCGGGCATGAAACGAGACATTTCGGAATTTGTTTTAAGGTGTTTAATATGTCAACAAGTGAAAGCGGAACATCAAGTGCCTTCGGGATTACTTCAGCCAATCATGATACCTGAATGGAAATGGGATCGAGTCACGATGGATTTTGTATCTGGGTTACCATTGTCGACGAGTAAGAAAGATGCGATTTGGGTTGTTGTCGATAGACTGACTAAGTCGGCTCACTTTATCCCTGTATGTACGGATTTTTCATTGGATAAACTAGCCGAATTGTATGTTTCTCAGATTGTGAGATTACATGGAGTACGTATTTCTATCGTGTCGGATAGAGATCCGAGATTCACCTCGCGATTTTGGAAGAAATTGCAAGAAGCTTTGGGTACCAAGCTGCATTTTAGCACCGCTTTTCATCCCCAAACCGATGGTCAATCCGAGCGAATAATTCAGATACTCGAGGATATGCTGAGATGCTGCATCCTTGAGTTTAGTGGTTCATGGGAACGGTATGTACCTTTGATTGAATTCGCTTACAACAATAGTTTTCAATCAAGTATTAAGATGGCACCTTACGAGGCTTTGTACGGTCGTAAATGCCGTACACCATTGTTTTGGACCGAGCTCGGTGAAAGTAAAGTTTTCGGAGTTGATTTGATTAAAGATGCCGAACAGAAAGTAAAGGTAATCCGCGAAAGTCTGAAGGCAGCCATAGATCGTCAGAAACCGTATGCGGATCTGAAACGAAAGGACATTGAATATCAGGTGGGGGATAAAGTGTTCCTTAAAGTTTCGCCTTGGAAAAAGGTACTTAGGTTTGGCCGTAAGGGCAAGTTGAGCCCGAGATTCATTGGGCCGTACGAAATCTCCGAACGAGTTGGTCCGGTTGCGTATAGATTGATTTTGCCCCCTGAGCTTGAAAAGATTCACGATGTCTTTCATGTTTCGATGCTTCGACGCTATCAATCTGATCCATCGCATATAATTAGCCCATCAGAGGTTGAAATTCAAGCCGATATGAGTTATGAAGAAGAATCGATACGTATCCTAGCTCGTGAAGTGAAGGAGTTGCGAAACAAAAGGGTTCCGTTAGTGAAGGTGTTATGGCTCAAACATGGGATCGAGGAAGCTACTTGGGAAACCGAGAGCTCGATGAAAGAACGATACCCAAACCTATTTACCGGTAAGATTTTCGGGGACGAAAATTTCTTAAGTGGGGGAGAGTTGTAACAGCCCAAAATTTACCCTAGTCGGGAAGTGGTTTCGGGACCACAAAACCGAGTTATGAAGATAATTAATTGTTATATTCTATGTTTATTATGTGTGTACATGCATATGTGGAAGTTTCATGCCTTAATTTTGCCAATTGCATGAGGAATTATTAAATAGGGATCAACATGAGACATGGTGAAAAATGATAGGTTAATTTTAAAGGGGCTTATTAGTGCATGTCAACACAAAGGTGGACTTGCATGTCAAATTGCCTAATTTTCCTTATAGTGGCCGGCCAAGGTGGGTTGATGATGGGCAAAATATTTGTTGAAATTGATATTGGGTTATGGGATTTAATAAATAAAAGAAAAGAATGAAAATGTGATGAAAAAAAAAGGGGGCTTCATTCTTGTCTTCTTGGCCGAATTGAAGGAAGGAATAGGGGCAAAGAACTTTCGGCCATTTGAATGTTTAATAAGGTTAGTATATTGTGTTAAAGTTGTGAAATTTTAGCTTGTTTTAGGTTAATTATCATGGTTCTTACTTAGACCATGCTAATTCTTTTTAAAAAACTTTGATGGATGGATGGACCATTCGGCTATGGCTATTAAAGAAGGAATTTGATTATTTCCTTTAAGTTTTGATGGATAAAGAAACAAAAGGTTGTTGATGGAAGAAGTTAATGTGTTAAGAGATTATATGAAACTTATTCATGTTTATATATGTTATATGCATTGAAAATGGTTGATGATTTTGGAAGTGATTAGATTGAATCGGCCATGGTATATCCATAAACCCGATTTATGCTTGTTATGTGGTGGAAATTAAGGGTTAAATGTATGAAATTTGATGTATATTAACTATAGGTAATCACATACGTAAGGTCAAATTTAATTTGGTATATTCGGCCATATAGGTGTATATGTTTGTGATACTATTTTTGTTAACTCTTGATAACCGATTAAGGGAGTAATATTGGCTTATATGGTTGAGTTGATTCATGATGTTGTATATTAGAATCAAAAATACTCAAGACTAGGTTACCATAATAGCGATAATGCATTCAGCCTTGAAGCATTAATCGAATATGGTTAAGGTTTTGATATTTTGAACAAGGATAATTGTGAAATGGAGTGAAAACCGTTAAATTATACATAAGTATCCAGCAAGAAAATTAAACTACTAAATGTGTTTATTATAGATCAAGACATCGAAGGGAGAGAATCAAGCAAAGGCAAAGAAAAGATCATCGAGTAGCCGAGTTGGAACCGTCTTACCCAACATAAAGCAAGTCATTAAGCATATAGTTGGTATTAATTCAAATGGTCATAACGTTTATGTAATGATGCGGAATGGAATGAATAAATATATATATGCATGTACGTATGTGGTGATGAAAGTGTTGAATGAAAAGAAAAGAGGTGAGATGTATTGAGTTGTTGATCTCGGCACTAAATGTGCGGGTATAAACATTTATGACCATGAGATTGGCGCTAAGTGTGCGGGTTTAAATTGTGCAGCACTAAGTGTGCGAATTGAATATGTAGCACTAAGTGTGCGAGTTTGACTATGTAGCACTAAGTGTGCGAGTTGACTATGTAGCACTAAGTGTGCGAGTATGATTATGTAGCACTAAGTGTGCGAGTTGATTATATAGCACTGAGTGTGCGGACTTAATAAATATTCTTGAATCATTATGGACACTAAGTGTGCGACACTATTGAGTCGATCACGGATAGCGGATCGGGTAAGTATCTTGAGTTCATGGCTAATAGGTGCTATGTTTATATTTGGAGTGTAGCTTGGTAAGTTGAACCTATGTGACAAATATACTTGAAGTCACGTACATAAGATTTATCGTGGAATGGGTGAAAGGCCGTTTAGTTGTATGATTGTAACGAAAATAAAATGATTTATGAAAATGCCTCGAATATTCTATTGATGAGTATATGGAATGTGAATGCATGATTTGGTATGAGATTGAACCAATAGGTCGGAGGAACTATGGTATGGTTCGGTATGGATGGAGTAACTAGCCTCGTTCGATTTCGTTTCCTCTTGTGATAATGTTATTAATGGATGGTAGTGTATTGCTTATGACTTACTGAGTTATAAACTCACTCGGTGTTTCCTTGTCACCTATTCTAGGTTTCTTGGACTCATCTCCTTTTGCGTGGTCGGGCCGTCATCGAAGTCATCACACCGGATAGCAAGTTTTGGTACTTTCTTCTTAGTTGGCTTAGGAGAACATTTCGGCATGTATAGGCTATTATGTTGTGCTTGAACTTTGGTATGTAATCTTTTAGCCATGCGAAAATGGCATAAATGTTCGGTTGGGTTTGGATTCATAACGTTAGGTCGCAAATCTTGATAATTCGACCTTTTTATGCCATACGTCATGGTTGATTATTTTGGTTTTAAAATTCATGATATGGCAATAGTGTAGTAGGGGGAAGTTTGACAATGATTAGCCTTTGGCATGGTTAGTCATGATCATAATTTGTGATATGCATGATGAATTATTAGTTAGATCAAGGAGTAAACACGAAGTGGGCATAGTTGCTTTCGTAACAGATGCTGGCAGCAGCAGTGACATGAGATTGAAAAATCACTAAAAATAGTAGGAGTGGAATTAATTGATGACTAAATTATGTAATCGAAGTTCGATGAGTCTATTTTCATATAGAAGTAACGAAAGGATCATATGGACAGTATGTTAAGAGATAATCAGGTTCTCGTGGGACAGGGCCAGAACGGCTTCTGGATTCCCTGCTCCGACTTTGGAAATTCATTATAAATTAACCAGAGTTAATTAGGAGTCATACAATATATGTATAGATTCCTCTCTGAGTCTAGTTTCTATAGAAACAAACGGCATCAGTATGGAAGTTCTGTACAGGGAGATATCCAGGTCGTAATGCGCAAAGGTCAGTGTAGTCGACCCCAGTAACATGGGAGACTTTGACTAATAAACTGTACTAATTGGCCCAACCAAAAATTCTAGAAAAAAATATGTAGATGGGAATATGAGTCTAGTTTCAGGGAAAATTCACGGAACTGGATTTTGAGTTCCATAGCTCAAGATATGATTTTTAAAGCGACTAGTACGCAGATTGACAGCTTGTCTGAAAAAATTTTAATAAGTGGTTTGAAGTCTGTTAACACCTCGTGTTCGACTCCGGCGACGGCCTCGGGTTCGGGGTGTTACAGTATTTCCTGAAGAGCTTCCGGGGTTGCCTCTAGATCGTAAGGTTGAATTTGGTATTGAACTCCTACATGGAATAGCTCTGGTGTCTATTACCCCTTATAGTATGGCACCGAAAGAGCTGGTAGAGCTAAAGGCTCAAATCCAAGAGCTATTAGATCGAGGATTCATTCGACTGAGAGTGTCTCCGTAGGGAGCACCGATGTTATTTCTGAAGAAGAAGGATGGATCCATGCGCATGTGCATTGACTATCATCAATTGAACAAGCTGACTATCAAGAATAAGTACCCTTTACCGAGGATAGATGATCTGTTTGACCAGCTGTGAGGAGCTACGATTTTCTCTAAGGTAGATCTTTGGTCTGGGTATCATTAACTAAAGATTAAGGACGCTGACGTGTATAAGACTGCATTTAGAACTCGTTATGGTCATTACGAGTTCCTGATGATGCTGTTGGGTTGATGAATGCACCAACGGCTTTCATGGATCTAATGAACCAAGTATTCCAGTCTTTTTTGGATCGGTTCATAGTTGTGTTTATAGACGACATCTTGGTGTATTCAAGAATCGAGGAAGAGCATGATACACATCTTCGTATTGTTTTGCAAGTTTTGAGGGAAAAGTAGCTTTATGCAAAGTACAGCAAGTGTGAATTCTGGTTGCAGGAAGTGACATTTCTAGGACATGTAGTTTCGGCAAAGGGAATTAGGGTAAATCCTTAGAAAATTAAAGCTGTAGTGGATAGGAAACCACTAAAGATGGTACTAAGATTCGAAGCTTTCTGGGTCTGGCTGGGTATTACAGATGTTTTGTTGAAGGATTTTCATAGATTGCTACACCTCTGACTAAGTTACTGCGTAGAGGGGTATTGTTTAATCGGGCTGATAAACGGCAAGAGAGTTTTGAGAAACTGAAAGATGTTTTAACTAAGGCCCCTTTTTTGATACAGCCAGAGTCTAAGAAGGAATTTACTGTTTACAGTGATGCGTCGCACATTGGCTTGGGTTGTGTGTTGATGCAAGAGGGTAAAGTGGTTGCTTATGCGTCTTGTCAGCTCAAGCCTCATGAGACAAATTACCCCACTCATGACTTGGAATTAGCTGCGGTGGTATTCGTACTGAAGATTTGGAGACATTACTTATATAGTGAAAAGACGACTATTTACATAGATCATAAAACCCTCAAATATCTTCTTGCTCAAAAGGAATTGAATCTTAGGCAACGAAGGTGGATAGAGTTGCTTAAGGACTACGATTGTTCAATTGAGTATCGCCCTGGTAAAGCTAATGTGGTAGCTTACGCACTAAGTCGTAGGGTTGTATCTGATTTGAGAACAATGTTTGCTCGTCTTAGCCTGTTCAATGATGGTAGCCTGTTAGCTGAACTGCAAGTGAGACCTACTTGGATTGATCAAATTAAGGAGAAATGGTTTCTAGATGAGTCACTAGCTTCTCATTTTGGACAAGTTGAGAATAGTGAGACCACGGATTTTGGGCTAAATGAGAAAGGAGTATTATGCTTCCGTGGAAGAGTATGTATACCGAGGGATTCTAATCTGAGGCAGTCCATACTGCAAGAGGCACATAGTAGTCCATATGCTATGCATCCTAACAGAAACAAGTTATATCGAGATCTTCGTGAGCTGTACTAGTGGCCAGGGTTGAAACGTGAAGTTACTGAGTATGTGAATAAGTGTCTAACATGCCAGCAAGTTAAGGCTGAGCATCAATTACCTTCTAGGTTACTACAACCAGTTAAAATTCCACTCTGGAAGTGGGAGAGGGTAGCCATGGTTTTTGTGAGTGGGCTACCCTTGACACCGACTAAGAAAGATTCGATATGGGTGATTGTGGACCGATTGACTAAATCTACCCATTTTATACTGCTCCGCACGGATTATTCATTACAGAAATTGGCCAAGTTGTATGTGGCTGAAATTGTGAGGCTGCATGGTGTACCGATTTCTATCATATCTGACAGAAATCTTAGATTCACATCTCAGTTTTGGAAAAAGTTACACGAGGCTTTGGGTACAAGGCTGGATTTCAGTACTGCGTTCCACCCTCAGACAGATGGGCAGTCAGAGAGGGTGATTCAGATACTGGAAGACATGTTAAGAGGTTGTGTAATTGATTTCAAAGGCAGCTGGGAGGATTATTTGTCGTTCACAAAGTTTTCTTATAACAACATCTACTAGTCCAGTATCCGAATAGCACCGTTTAAGGCGTTGTATGGTCGTAGGTGTCGTATTCTTACCTGTTGGACTAAGCTGGGTGAGCGGCGAGTTCTGGGGCCAGAATTAATTTCTGATACAAAAGATAAGGTGAAACTGATTCGAGATTGGTTAAAGGAAGCATCTGATAGGCAGAAGTCTTATGCAGACTTGAAGCGTAAAGAGATCGAGTACTTTGTGGGGGATTATGTCTTTCTCAAGGTCTCACTATGGAAGAAAATTTTAAGATTTAGGCGGAAAGGCAAGCTTAGCCCTAGGTTTATTGGACCTTACTGAATACTTAGGCGGGTGGGACCGACAGTTTATCAACTTGAGTTGCCTCCAAAGTTGGATAGGATTCATGACGTGGTTCATGTTTCAATGCTGAGGTGGTACCGTTCTGATCCCTCGCACATTGTATCAATTAAGGAAATCGAGGTTGGACCTGATTTGACTATCGAGGAGGAACCAGTGCAGATATTAGATCATGATGTTAAGGTATTAAGAAAGAAATCTATTCTACTGGTCAAAGTGCTTTGGCATAATCACGGTTCAAAGTAAGCCACGTGGGAGCCTGAGGAGGCGATGCGGCATCAATACCCTCACTTATTCTGAACAGGTAAATTTCGAGGCCAAAATTTCTTAAAAAGGGTAGATTTGGGCCTTGAGTATGGGTCCGTATGGAGGTTGAATATAAGTATTTAATTATGCTAGGAAATGACACAATTATGTGTTTGTTTCTCTGGTTAAGTGCTCTATGAAGTGTCTAAGAAATATTGGGTTCAAACCTGGGCTTTAGCAAAAATTTTGGTTTTAAGTGAATAAAACCCTGGATGCTTGAATGATGGCCTTTTACATTATTGTGTTAAGTAAATGATACAAGGAAGCATGTGGTCTAGTGGTTGTGGCGTCATTAAAGTTGCAAGGGAGCCTGGTTCAAGTCTTGGCTCTTGCAATTTATTTTGGTTTTTCTTTTAAAGGAACCTGGACTTTGGCCTATAGACCTTATAATTAATTGAGGATATTTTGTGAGACAAAAAGAGCCTGTGGTGGAGTGGCAAGGTGGTGTGTTGTGTAACTGTGAGGTCTGAGGTTCAAGTCCTAGGATGCGCAATGGAGTATTTATTTTGCTATTTGAGCTCCTATGTAGGAGGTGGAGTTGGACTGTGATACGTGATATTCGTGACAGGTTTTAAAGATTTATGAATGAATCGTTCTTGAGACTAACTTATTATCACGATTAAGGCAAGTGTACCTGTCGAACAGTTGTATAGTTCAGCAATACCGGATTGTCGAACCTAAAGGAACTACGAGTACTGGTATTTACTTCTTTTTTATTATCTAGCCTAAAAATTAAAGGTTTGGTTATCTAAATTAATTACGAAACTAAGAATGCATAGAAAGAAAATTTGGGAAAATACTTTTGTGAGAATTCGATTAATTAAAACAATACCTAAGGAAAAATCCACCTAGACTTCACTTATTATTTGACTCTGAATCAGACGATTTATTCATTTGACTTGATCTGTAGAAATTCCTAAGTTATATTATTATATCTCTCGGGACTAATAACGTCTAACCCTAGGTTGAATAATTGAAATCTCTTTCTAATTAACACGCTATAATTGTATTAACTCGATCTAGGGATTCCCTTATTAGGTTTCACCCTAATCCGGCAAAATCTTGTCACCCTATCTCTAGGCGCGCAATCAACTCTGCTTAATTATGACAATTTTACTCTTAGACAAGGTTTATTCCTCCTATGAATAAGAGCTTAACTTGAATCAATATCCTGGAATATTAAAACACGAATTAAGAACACATAATTAAGAACAAGTCAAATATTTATCATACAATTCAGATAATAATAACAAGATCCATCTTAGATTTCATTCCCCTTAGGTATTTAGGGGGTTAGTTCATACTTATGAAAGAAAACATCTCAAAAGCATAAAGATAACAAAACATAAGAAAATCCAAAACTCTTGAAGGGACTTGAAGGGAGATCTTCAGTCTTGATGATGAATCCAGCTTCTAAGATGGAGCAATCGGCTTTCCTTGAGTAATTCCTTGCTTCCTACTCTGTGTTTCCCTCTTAAGTGCCTCCTCAGGTGTTTAAATAGGTTTTTTAATGCCTAAGAGCCCTAAAGATTGGCCTTTTCCGAATAGGACTATACTTGGGCTCAGCACGGACACGCCCGTGTGCGATTACTCCAGCCCGTGGTCATGGCTGTTGAATAGGAACGGGCGTGTATTCTACCTATGTAAGTCATGTTTTAATCCTGCCAAATGGACACGACCGTGTGGCACGCCTTTGTGAGGAAGTCCTGGCCGTGTTGATTTCCCACGTGGGTTCATTTTCTCCTTTTTCGGCCCGTTTCTCACTCTTTTTACTCTCTTATGCTCACCTAAGTGTAAAACATGAAGTTAAAGGATTAGGAGCATCGAATTCACCAAATCTAAGGAGAAACCATTCATAAATGGGCTAAGCATAGGATAAAAATATGTATAAATTATGGTTTATTAAATACCCCCACACTTAAGCATTTGCTTATCCTCAAACAAAATCCTCAACTCACAATCAAATTAAATTCTCCTCAATTTATAATCCCTATCAATAATATCTCAAAATAATCCATAAGTACTCATACATTGAAAATTCAACTAAAAGTACATCAAAGTTTCAAGCATTCCAAGTTGAGCATTTTATCACGAAAACATAGGTGTCTCCCCTCATCTAGGTAATTATCTTTGATCAAAATATTGCAAAGTTTAACATCCTTACTAAAGAATCACTCAAATCACTCAAGGTGTTTAAGGATATCAATTAAAGCACTCATTAGTCAATATGAAAAGTTATTACCATAGGCTTACTTGAAAATCAAATCTCCACCACTATATATTGAGCTAATACATCAATCAAAAAGGTCTTTTAGAAGGTTGTAATGTGGCTTTGGTTAGGGGGTGTGGTCACAAGCTGAAAGAAGAGGTTAGAATCGAGATTGAATTGAAAAATTACCTAGCTAGAAAAATAACTAGTCATCAATTGAATACAAGTGAGCTTCTTCTCAGAATATGGAATTAACACTCAAGCTCAAAAATGACGAGTTACTACTAACACGTATGTAAGTATTTTTTTTAAGAACAAGTCAAATACATAGAAGAAAAAACATAGCTAAGCAATTTGTTCAAATCAAATCTCGACAAAAATAGGAATCAAATTAGGGGATTTCAACAATAATGGGTTATGGGTTAATATTAAGGGTAAATCAATTAATGGCTTATTAGGCTCAAAAGGGGTTCACTAAGGGTTAATTATGGAGGTAGGCTTTTGTGGAGTGAGTGGGTTAAACCTAAATGCCTTTATCATCTTAACATATCAAATCAAATGGTGTGGTCTTGACATGCATAATCAAGCAAGTTCTAGAATAACAAATCAAAACTAATGCACTCATAATGAAAGTGAGCATGAATGGAATAGAATATGCTCTAAAGGCTCAATATCTCACAAAAACTATGGCTTTTTTATGTTTAAACTTGTGAATTTGAACTCAAGATAATACCTAAACTTAGGGAAACAACCTAAAAGTTTTTAATTCTTTAAAAATCAACTTATCATGCTTGATTCCCTAATATCTTAAAGTTTAAACAATCAAAGCATAATTGCCGATGTTTTAATTCCAGACATATCAATAAAAATCATAAATTAATTAAAATTCATTCTAATAGTGATATGAGTAATTTACGTGAGAATAAGACAAAATTCAGGGATTTCTAATAATGATATAAAAGGCCCCCTACAATTAGGATGTACATTACCCTCAATGTACAAAGATAGATATATTGAAAAAGATAGATATATAATCATAAGATAGGGAGAGAAGTGAAACTTCCTGAATGATGGATGAACTCCTTGAATTGGAGTTATGGAGAATAATCGACCAAGGCAATGATGAGAGTGGAGGAGGATACTCCAGTGGTGGTAGAGGTTCATTAGTCCATAAGTCCTGTGCCAAAAGAATATTATATCTGGTGGTAGCTATGGTCGTGGTCGAGCAGGACATGGCAATCGTGGAGAACCTTTCCCAGTGGAGTTTTTGGTTCCTGTGTGATGATGAGCTTTGGAGCTCTTTATAACTGTGATAGAATCAAGAACTTCTCAAGGAATATAATGAAGCATAATTACTCGTAATGAAATAGCCAAAACTATAAATTATTCAATAAAAATTATAAAAACTAAAATTAGAATAATATTAAAGGAAAATGAAATAAAAAGTACTTAATTAAGATAAATAAAGATAAAAGTGAAAATAAAAATAAAAAATAAAAAGTTTTTAAACATCGTCATCGCCGGATGGTTCCCGAGGTGGTGGTGGCAATGAGATGTGGAAGTGTTGACAAATCTGATGTAGAGTCACATCAATGTGATCAAAGCGCTGAAAACATTGCTGCTCAAATCGTGTAAGGCGTTCAGAGATATCAGAATATGAAGTCGCCGCATGAACTGGACGATGGATGGGTGGTGGCTGAGATGGTGGGTCCTCATGACGTAGAGGGACATCATCAGTAATGTCCTCTGGGTCCTCCTCGGTGGACTGGATGAGGCAGTACTGAGGAGGGTAGGTGTCACGTCGTTTCTCGATTATCCTCATACTTAACATGCTCGAGATGCCCTGTGGGGACATCTGGCCGATGAGAGTGAGGGAGTATGATTGTGCTACTGTGTTCAGGAGCCCGAAGTGCCAAGCCAGTCGAGTCACATAAGGCCTGATGGAGATGACCCCTCTCCTATGTCGCTCCGCCTGATGGCGGATGACGAGGGTCATGAAGGAAGCAAGGCCGAAGACGTGTCCGTTCGCCATGCTCCATAAGAAATAGGAGTCGTGGGTGGTGACGACGCTGGTGCTCTCTCATCTCCCTGTCAGAGTGTGAGCCAAGATGGTGTGTAGATACCTCAAGGATGGAGGGAGAGCTGATGCCTTAGAGCGGCTAGGATCGTAGGTGGGCGAGGCAGGGATGAGGTCCCTCCAGTATTTTGAGGGGGAGTAGTGGATGTGATGGTGGAGGGTGTCGAGTTCATTGTCATCCATGAACTCCTCCGTGTATAGCCCTAGTACAATCCTGAACTCGGGTACGCTGAACTGGCGTACTAGACCACCAAGGTGAAACTGGACCGTTCCAAGATCGTCGAAGTTGGTCATGATGGTCTGAAGATGGAACGTTGAGTAGAGTTCCAATGTGAACTCGAGATACGTCAGCTCGACGATCTCAAAGAAGAGCCCCCACGGGTCAGTCGTCAGGAGGGTCGGACCATGCCAGCCAAATGAATTTGTTCCAGTACAACCCAGTCAATGCAGTGGCCCACACCTAGGGGTCGGGCCCGTAATATCTAATATAATTCCTACTTGGGTCCTAAGGGAACCTGGAGGAACGGGTGCCTAATCTCCATGGTAGGACTCAAGGATGACGCTGCTCCTTTCCTTTTCTTCGAGGCGGGAACATCGGTCTTCTTACCACGTGAGGATGACATTATACCTGCATTGAAAAGTCAAAGTTCAACCAATACGTCCCAAAAAGAGCATGGAAAAACAAAACTAATTAGAAATATTTCATGAGACTCGCGTACTAAATGAAGAGAATAAAACTAAAACAACTAAAGCAATTAGATCAAGTCATTTAAAATAGGACTATGAGAATAATACGACGGGAAAATCTAATGCATAAATGTATGTGGGTAAACATAAAATCCATAGAAACAAGAAAAATGAATGAATATAGTATGAAAATGGCAATGACAAGCATGAGTATTTCTACTATTCTACTATTAATATTCACTTAAGATAGTCAAATGGATCAGAGAAATCATGAAATAGGCAAGATAATTAAAGAAAATAGAGAGAAAAGAGTAAAAAAAGGAAAAAAGGAGAAGCTTGAGTCGTTGGAAACAGTGTTAAAGGCGGCGTACAGGCGTGGCAGGTAAGGCGTGGGGAGTTGCAGCGGCTAGGCTTAGGGATTTTTGGGGAGGGAGATGATGAATAGTGAGGGGTTTATATAGATTTTGGGGCACACGGCCATGGGGCATGCCCGTGTACCCTAATTTTTGCCCATGTGTTTCGCGATTTTTAAATTTGGGCGCGTCTGACATTTGGCCCACGCCCATGTTCCTTGGACGTATGGGTGCACACGGCTGTGTCTTGCTTCGTTCACTTCTCCAACATCCATGTACATAAGTCCACACTCATGTTTGTTTTGACAGTGTCGACCACGGGTGGATGGCACAGGCGTGTCAAACGCCCGTGCTAAATTGACAGGTTCGCCCACGGTTTCAAGGCACGGGCATGTCGCATGCCCGTGTTGTTTTGGCATTTCACCCACGGCCATGGTGACTTATTGCATCCCGTGTTGGGGAAAACTTTTTCCCTATTTTCACACGGTCATGTCTCCTCTTGTGGTGTGAGCACGGCCTACGGCACGCCCGTGTGCCTGGTCATGTGGATGGGAAAACCCTGTGTTTCAAGATTAAGTTAGCAGGTTAGATGTGAAAAACTAGAACTTAAATAAATCATTACTATTAGTGCTCGGGTTGCCTCCCGAGAAGCGCTTATTTATAGTCTTAAGCTGGACTTACCTCTCTTTTGTATGGTCAAGGTGGTGCGAGGAGTTTACACTCCTCATCCCTACTATCAACTTTATCAACATAAGGTTTAAGACGAGTATTGTTTACCTTAAATAAGCTGAATTTGGGATGAATTACCTCGACTGTAGCATATGGGAAAATACTAAGTACTATAAGTGGAATTTCTTCATTAGGTTCAGAAGTGGCAATGCGAGGATCTGCTGCATCTAGTAGTACTTTGTCTCCAACCTTAAGTTGATTTGGTGAGGTATTGAGCTTGTCCTTGCTCGATTTCGGTTTATCGAGTGTTCTCAATTTCTGTGTCCGTCATTCATCTAGCTCTTCGATTTGTAGCCTTCGTTCTTCATAGATAGGTCCTTTATTGTTTTCTGAACACGGCTCATATGTGTTCTTCGAAACTATTTCCTGCATAGAGGGTTTCGCCAGATAATCAGAACTAGTAGAATGATTTATACAACCACCTTCAATTCTTGATGTGTTACTCGAATTACGAGCTTGAAGGGTGATTGTTTCATCTCCCACATGAAGTGTGAGTTCACTTGTACCAACATCATTAATGGTTCTAACAATCGCTAAAAAGGGTCGTCCTAAAATTAAAGGTGCGTTATTATCCTCTTCCATGTTTAGAACAACAAAGTCTACTAGGTATATAAATTTATCGATCTTAACAAGATCATATTCAATGATACCCCTAGGAAATCTAATGGTTTTTTCAGCCAATTGAATGCTCATCCTAGTTTGTTTGGGTTTCCCAAGACCTAGCTGTTTAAACATTTTATAAGGCATAACATTAATGCTTGCCCCTAAGTCAGCCAATGCATTATGAACATCTAAACTACCAATTAAACAAGGAATCGTAAAACTCCCTGGATCTCTCAATTTGTTGGATAGCTTATTCTATAATATGGCTAATTAAACTGCATTCAACTCCACATGCGATGCCTCATCCAACTTTTGTTTATTTGTTAAAAGCTCCTTTAAAAATTTGACTGCGTTTGGCATCTGCGAGAGAGCTTCAATAAACGATAAGTTAATATGTAATTTTTTTAATAATTTAAGAAATTTACCTAGTTGTTCTTCTGTGCGGTCTTTCCTTGTCACGGTTGGATATGGCACACGTGGTCTGTACTCTTTACATACCGGTTTCTGGTCATTATGGTCTACCTCACCTTTATCTTGACTTACCATAATGCCTTGCATCGGTTTTGGTGCAGGCTCAACTAACCCTTCCTTGTCATGAGTGGTAATCGCATTGAGTTGTTCCCTTGGGTTAGATTCCATGTTACTCAGCAGGGTACCTTGTGGTTATTTAGAAATCAGGTTGGCGAGTTGGCCTATCTGAGTTTCGAGCCTTTGGATTGATGCTTGTTGATTCTTAAGGGCTGTCTTGGTATTTTGGAAACGAGTTTCTGACACCGAGATGAATTTTGTTAACATCTCCTCAAGGTTCTGCTTTTTCTCTTGTTGGTAGGGTGTTTGTTGGAAGGCTGGAGGTGGTGGTCTTTGATTCCCTTGGCCTCCCCATGAGAAATTTGGGTGGTTCCTCCAACCTGCATTGTAAGTATTACTATAAGGATTATTTTGAGATCGAGGATTATTAACAATGTAATTTAACTGCTCGTTCTCCATGTTGTGGCCATAGGGTGGGTATTCTGAATTGCTTGATCCACCTCCACTTGCTTCGCACTGCATTACTGGGTGAACCTATGAAGAACTAAGAAAACCATCAATTTTCTTATTCAAGAGTTCTACCAGATTAAAGAGCATGGTGACCGAATCGACGTTATAAACGCCGGTTGTTTTTGTTGGCTTTGTCCTCATGACTTGCCACTGATAATTATTCAGTGACATCTCTTCTATAAATTCATAAGCATTTTCAGGTGTCTTATTATTGATGGTTCTGCCAACGGCTGCGTCAACCATTCGTTGAGTCGAAGGATTTAGGCCATTATGAAAGGTTTGAACCTATAGCCAGAGTGGTAAACACATGGTGAGGGCATCTTCTCAAGAGGTCCTTGTATCTCTCCCATGCATCGTAGAGTGTTTCTAAATCCATCTACCCAAAAGAAGAGATATCATTACGTAATTTAACCGTTTTAGCCGGCGGAAAATATTTTAATAAAAACTTTTCAGTCATTTGTTCCCAAGTAGTGATTGACCCTCGTGGTAACGAATTCAACCACTGTTTATCTTTGTTTCTCAATGAAAAAGGGAATGACTGAAGGTGAATGGCGTCATCAGAAATGCCATTAATTTTAAATGTATCACATAGTTCCAAAAAGTTCGCCTAGTGAGCGTTGGGATCTTCGTCCTGCAAACCATCAAACTGAACAAATTGCTATATCATTTGAATTGTGTTAGGTTTAGTTTAAAAGTATTTGCAACTACAGCAGGTCTAACTATGCTCAATTCAGGTCCTGTTAAAGAAGGTTTAGCATAATCACACATAGTGTGCGGAGTAGGATTCTGATAAACAGCAATCCCAGGAGGTAGCGAATTTTCTTGGTTTTTAGCCATCTCCTTGGTTGTGGTTTAAGTATTGTCCTCTTGCTCTTCCTCTGTGTATCGTAACCTTCGCTTTATTTCTCTTCGGTTTCTGCAAATTGTGCAATCGATCTCACTATCGAACAATAATGGTCCTGACGGGTTTCTTCTAGTCATAAACTAGAAAAACCTGTCAGAAGAGAATAAATGAAGAATTAGAAAATAAAATAAAAATTTTAATTGCAATAAAAGTAAAATGGCTAAAGTAATAAAAATCCAGTGTTCCTAATATCCTAGTTGCCCGGCAACTGCGCCAAAAACTTGATACGTGATATTCGTGACAGGTTTTAAAGATTTATGAATGAATCGTTCTTGAGACTAACTTATTATCACAATTACGGCAAGTGTACCTATCCAACAGTAGTATAGTTCAGCAAGACCAGATTGTCGAACCCAAAGGAACCACGAGGACTAGTATTTACTTCCTTGTTATTATCTAGCCTAAAAATTAAAAGGTTTGGTTATCTAAACTAATTACTAAACTAAGAATGCACAAAAATAAAATTTTGGGAAAATACTTTTGTGGGAATTCGATTGATTAAGACAATACCTAAGGAAAAATCCACCTAGACTTCACTTGTTAGTTGACTCTGAACCAGACGATTTATTCATTTGACTTGATCTGTAGAAATTCCTAAGTTATATTTTTATCTATATCGAGACTAATAACGTCTAACCCTACGTTGAATAATTGAAATCTCTTTCTAATTAACACCCTAGAATTGCATTAATTCAATCTATGGATTCCCTTATTAGGTTTCACCCTAATCCGAAAAAATCTTGTCACCCTATCTCTAGGCGCGCAATCAACTCTGCTTAATTATGACAATTTTACTCTTAGACAAGGTCTATTCCTCCTCTAAATAAGAGCTTAACTTGAATCAATATCCTGGAATATTAAAACAAGAATTAAGAACACATAATTAAGAACGAGTCAAATATTTATCATACAATTCAGATAATAATAACAAGATCTGTCTTAGGTTTCATTCCCCTTATGTATTTAGGGGGTTTAGTTCATACTTATGAAAGAAATCATCTCAAAAGCATAAAGATAACAAAACATAAGAAAACCCAAAACTCCTGAAGGAACTTAAAGAGAGATCTTCAATCTTGATGATGAATCCGGCTTCTGAGATGGATCAATCGACTTTCCTTGAGTAATTCCTTGATTCTTACTCTGCGTTCCCCTCTTAAGTGCCTCCCCAGGTGTTTAAATAGGCTTTTGAATGCCTAAGATCCCTAAAAATTGGCCTTTTCTGAATAAGACTATACTTGGGCTCCGCAGGGACATGCCCATGTGACACGCCCGTGTGCGATTACTCCAGCCAGTGGTCAAGGCTGTTGAATAGGAACGGGCGTGTAGTCTACCCATGTAAGTCATGCTTCAATCCTGCCAAATGGACACGTCCGTGTGGCATGCCCGTGTGAGGAAGTCCAGGCCGTGTTGATTTCCCACGTGGGTCTATTTTTTTCATTTTCGGCCTGTTTCTCGCTCTTTTTACTCTCTTATGCTTATCTAAGTATAAAACATGAAATTAAAGGATTAGGAGCATCGAATTCATCAAATCTAAGGAGAAACCATTCATAAATGGCTCAGCATGGGATAAAACTATATATAAATTACGGTTTATCAGGCAGGAACTCTGTGGTTAAAGTGGTCATAAAAACTAATAAGGAATTTTCCTAATGGTTGAAAGTAATCCCACATCAGGAAGCTAACATGAGCATTGGTGAGAAGCTGGCTTTAAATAGTGCAAACCAGATGAGTTGGTAAGAAGGAAAGTGATTAAGACTCAATGTAGGATGTGCCAAAGTTGGTGATCGTGGAATTCGGTGCATTCTCATAAATAGGTGTGTATTCAAGCCCTTTTTTCTGGAAATCGGCAAAAGCTGAAAAGCTGAAACTTCGGCATTTGAGGCCTCACGAGCGTGCGACCTCTCGTGGGGTAAATCGAGCCCACATACCATGGGCGATAGACTGTAGAGGCTGCCACAAGCGTTCTCGTGTACTGGGCCTCAATGGGCCAAATGTACCCAATGGGCCTTGTGAGCTTGCTTGTGTAAATCTAACTGATAGGTGGGAAATAGTTGGGCTTGTCATGTCATGTGCATGGTATAGGATATTAACGGCTTCGTTGCGCCGAAATGGGTCGAGAGGACCCAATGGGCTCCTGTGCCTCACACAGATTAAATCTACGGTAAGTGATAAATTTTAGATTGGGCTATGTAGGTCACATACTCGTAGATAAATTTGGACTAAGTGGGCCACATGAGCCTGTGGGCCCATTTGGGCTGAATAATGGGTCTTAGGCCATTTACACCGTTAGGTCTGGTTAGGTTACTTAAGTCGCTTGAGCCGACTATGGACCTTCTTAGAGGTCGATTATTTGTACCGAGACTCTAGAGGGTAAAATGACCAAAATACTCCTGAGGGGTAAAAATTACTATTCTACCGCTAATGGGTGGAAATAACTGTTATACCTTAAAGGTAGGTTAATTGATGAGTGTATGATAATGCATGACCGTATCTAAGTATGAAACCTTGCATACACAAAATATTATGACATGACATACTACATTGGGGTTGGGATTCTGATTTGGAGGAAGTACTGTTCTGGTGACTTTGCCACGTATTCTGATATTAGTGGCTACGCCACGTTTATCGCTATTAGCAGCTTTGCTATGTTACTATTAGCAGCTACGCTACAAAATTGGCGTGTTGGCTGCGTGGGTCGATTTATTCCTTACATGGTGAGTTGGTTGGTACAGGTGGTGAGCAGGATGGATTGGGTTGGGTTGCATACGTGTATTGTGATTATACTATTTTTGGGCATAGGCCCACACTGTTACTGCATAGGGCTTAGGCCCAGACTGTACTGTTATTGAATAGGGCTCAGGCCCAGACCAATACTGTATGCACTGTTACTGTTGATTGATAGGGGATTACAGGCTAAGTTTTCGTAAACTCACCCTTCTTTTAACTGTGCGAGTAATCCCCAGCTTTAGAAGATTTGGATCTACGAGGGACTCAGTGGTGGCCACATGTCCACAGATTGGTTGTTAATAACTCAATTTATTTAAGCTTTCATATTTGGGTTTTAATTATGTAATAAGGCCATTTGGGGGTTTTTAACTTTTAATGGGCTTTTGATTTCATATTCTAAACTACTAGAGTAGGAACATCGAATTTTCAAAATAATAGCATTTCAAATAAAAACCTACATTTCTATCTTTAAGGATTTCAACTAAAGAAGCTTCTTCGGCTTTTAATTGGATGGGTTTAACTTAAAAACGGTTTCCACCATCAAGTACAAGGTTTTGCAAAACACTCAGATGTGACACACCGATTCGGCCGTAGCGTCTAGGCCGGGTTTGGGGTGTTACATACCGGATGGTCTCTTACGTGCATCTTTAGCTTCAAACTCAGCTTTTTTTTCTCTTTCATGAGCTCTTCAGCTTTGTAGGCTCGTTCAATAAGTACTACGAACTCTTTTATCTCAAATATGTCAACTAACAGTTTAATGTCTTTGTTCAGCCTATCTTCAAATCTTTTACACATTATAGCTTCGGTCGAAACACACTCTCGGGCATGCCGACTGAGTCTCACGAATTTCTGCTTATACTCTGTCACGGTCATCCGACCCTATTTCAACTCTAGAAATTCTTTACGCTTCTGGTCGATAAATTTCTGGCTGATTTATTTCTTACGGAACTCAGTTTGAAAGAATTCCCAGGTCACCCGCTCTCTCGGAACCACCGATACTAGAGTATTCCACCCGTGATATGTAGTGTCACGTAACAAAGATATAGCACATTTCAAACATTCATATAGGGTACAGGACAACTCATCAAACACACGGATAGTATTATCAAGCCAAAATTCAACTCGTTCAGCATCATCATCATTAGTAACTTTGAACTCTTCAGCCCCATGTTTTCTGATTTTATCAACAGGTGGCTTATGTAATCTCAACTGGTCACTTACTTGAGGCATAGCAAGCATAAAAGATGGATTAGTTGGGGGTAGAGGTTGTTGTGTAACTGGGTTAGTCTGAATATACTGAGTAAACCAGTTTTTCATCATTTGGTAAAAGGCTTGTCTAGCCTCTCCCTCTTGGTTACTTGAAATCGATCGAGAATCAACCGGCGCTATCCCTTGCGTGGGAGTAGGCGCTACACTCTAGACATCATCAGCTACAGCTCTGTCAGGATCCATTTACTATATGAAAACACATTTTCAAATGTCAGAAGTCATCACACGATCTCAATATATAATATGGCATGTATAGCTAGACTCATACGCGCTACGTAAGTCCTAGAATCGACTAAACCGTAGCTCTGATACCAATAAAATGTAACATTCCTAATCTGTATCCATCGCTAGACTAGGATCACGAGGCATTACTGAACATAAGCACAGTTTCGAACATTCTCATATTATCAAAAGTCATATTCTTATGTACATGTGGAGCATATAATTAATTACATATAAAACATATTGCATATACAAATCACGGTTAATTTCTTTAATGATAAGTAAATGCCGGGATAAAATTAAAAATTTAATTTATACCAACTCCATCTTTCCAACTTAAGTTAAAAAGTTTACCGAATGCACATCCACAATCAAATATATATTTGTTAGTTATTAACTAACCATTTACTAACAATACATACCTAGCACCTACTCAATATTTGTCTTCATCAATTGTATCTATTTTACAAATCATATAAGCATAATATATGCATATATATTTCCAAAACAAACCGAAACATAATGACAAGTATCATTTGGTTATACATATATACCAACCATAGTATAAGTTATACATATATAAGTTCAATTAACAAAGCATAGCTGATTAAATTAGCACATATCTTTTACTATAACGAAAAAATCATGTACATATCATTATTCCAAACCATCAGGGAACACCGAATATACCTCTTGCATGTATCTTAATTATTACCTAACTAGTATATGATATACTTAGCTCATTTAACAACCATTATATGTCATGTAGCCAAGACACATAAACAACTTCATAAACACATATACCTTGGATATACTCTCAATGTAAGCATATTCCAAGACCAAATATTAACACAACTCTTAACATTATAAACTACCACAATTTACATGAAAAAAAATATGTATGTGCCGAACTAATAATCAATTATATTCATTGTCTCTTCTTCTTATTTAACCAAATATACTTGTCAACCAAATGAGACTATTACTATCATTACAAGTCACAACCGAAACATTTTAGCCAAGAGTGATATAACAATTATAATTTTTGCCTACAAGTATATCATGACCGAATCATTCAAACCACATCCAATTCACCAATCAACTTCAATGCACAAAAACACATATCACAAATATCATTCATCCATACCAACTAATATTATAACCAAAATGAACACAAACCATAATCAAACATAACTGATTTCAAACAAGGTAGTTAGGCCATTTTCGTATGGCTTATATTATACATAACCAAAACTCAACATTTCAAAAGTATGTTCCAGCCTATACATGCCATAATTCAAGTTCAACTTATTAAATACCGAAACAGTAGATAGTGTGATGAACTTTGCTGACGATCCCTGAGCTCATAACTTGATCCCAAATCTATAAAACAAAATCAAACACATACATAGAGTAAGATTTTATAGCTTAGTAAGTCATAAGCAAATAAACATCTCAATAATATAATCAACTCACTTAAAATAAACCAAATTATATTATCATTACCACATTTAGTCTCAAAGTTACAAATTTCATTAACAATACATTTTCATACACAAATACTACCTTGGCCGAACGATCATATAATTAAACTAACAAATTATCCTTCAACTTTCAAAGCCAAGATGTCATTATATAACCAAAAATACATATGCTCATATTCACAAGCTCAAGAACCATAATATAACATCATGTACATAAACTACTTATTTGGTGGAATATACATGGTCATTTATACACATATTCAAGAATAAATTCCATAACACTCACATCATTTATTCATAAGGCCGAGTATACTTACCATGTTCACATGCATTCTTCCTTTACCTCATACAAGACTTACAACAATTATTAAATAACTTACTTACCTTATTTCAAGTAGGAAATAGACTAATTCATACCTGATCATTTTAGCTCAATTTACACATTCAATCGTACTTATCATTGCCCAATGAACCATTCAGAATTGGATAGGACACTCGGATAATCACATATATCGTACAATGCCAAAGTCCCAGATGTGGTCTTACATGTAATCACATATCGATACCACTGTCCCAAACAGGATCTTACTCGCACACGTATATCAGAGTCACATATTGATGCCATGGTCTTACTCGCACATCACATATTGGAATCCTATGTCATGACATATGTATCCTAGCTATTCCTGAGGTTAATAGAGGTTTTCGGACGTCGTAACTAGGTCGAAACGAATTTAGAAATATAGTAGCCAAGCTTGTATATATTCGACTATTGTAAATATAAATTCACATATTTCATTTCAGCATATATAATTTGCATTTAATTAAAATTAAGTATGTCTATTTGCTTATAAACCTACCTCGGACATTGTAAAACGGAATGGGACGACTAATCGACAACTTTCGTTTTCCCCCGATCCAAATCCGATTTCTTTGGTTCTTTATCTAAACATATATTAAACTCATTCAAACATATTTTCATTCAATTTATTCCAAAGCACATAAATGGGAAAATTACCATTTTGCCCCTGACATTTTACACTTTTTTACAATTTAGTCCCTATTGTACAAAACACAAAATATGCAAAATTTCAATATACCTATGTTTGGCCGAATGTTCCTAGTGTCCATACAAGTCCATATATCTCATTTCTTTCACATTTTAGTCCCTCAATTTATTAGTTTTTCATTTTAGTCCTAATTACTCAAAATCATCAAAAACTCCAATACAAAACATGTTAACCCAAAACATATCTTTCATATTTCATCATCAAACAACAAAAATCACAAGCTTTCAACAATGACATAACTCAAAATATTTATCAAAATAAAAAATTCAAGCATGGGTCTTGAAGATAACTTAGCAACAATCTCAAAAACGTAAAAATTATAAAAAAATCGAGCTAAACACATACCTTAATTAAACTTGAACAAGGCCAAACCCTAGCTTCCTTTTCTTTTCTTCTTATTTTGTTATTTTGGTAATGGATAGAAAGTATGAACACTAATATTTTTTTTATGATATATTTTATATTATATTAACTTATATTATTAATTTACTAAAATAACCTTAGTTAAAATTTTCATATTCCACTAACTAAAGGCCGAATGTGTCCATACAACAATTTAAGGGTATAATTGCATTATAAATACCCCATATTAAAAGAACAAAGTAATTAGAAACTTCAACATTTAGCATACAAGTTTTGCATTTTACGCGATTAAGTCTTTTTATTTAATTGGGCACTCAAACGACAAAATTAAATCATGAAAATTTCACAGATATTAATTCACACATAATAAACACATAAAATAATTTTAAAATATTTTTTTGACACAAATTCGTGGTCCTGAAACCACCATTTCGATTAGGGTCTAAATCGGGTTGTTACATTAACTAAAAAATTTATTTTGTTATTATTAATAATAACTTAATTAACTAAATTACCAATATAACCTTGTTAATATAGTTTAAACATCATTAAAACAATGTCCATGAAAGTATACTTACATTATAAATGGACTAATTACCTCATAAGTACTTCCATATTAATAATTAATAGCAATTAAACTTTAACAATAGAATTCAACTTTTACGCGTTACGCGATTTAGTCAGTTTTACCGAATTAAACATTTAAACAGTAAAATTTCTTTACTAGAATTCAACTTTCGCATTTTATGCGATTTAGTCATTCTCATAATTAAACACTTAATCGATAAAATTTTCATATCAAAATTTCCACACGACATACCTACCATATTACAGACCAAATAATAAAATAAAAATAAATTATATTTTTGGGTAGGATTGTGGTCACAAAACCATTGTTCTAATTTCACTGGAAAATGGGCTGTTATAGTGTGGCATAAGTCAGTATATCCTACAAGTTTGGCATGGCCTAGCACACGGCCTTGCGAATGGGCGTGTATGGCCATTTTTAGGGCACACGGGCGTGTGTGTTGGCCATGTGACCCAAGTCAGAGAGTTACACGGGGTCGAACACGGGCTGGGACACGGCCATGTGTTTCCATTTTGAATGTCCACACGGCCTGTGACATGGGCGTGTATATTGGCCATGTGAGACACATAGTGGGGCCACACGGGCGTGTTTGCCCTATTTTTGAGAAAAATTTCTAAGTGTTCAAAAAGTTTCCAAAGTTATCGATTTAGTCCTGAACCACTCCCAATGTATGTTTAGGGACTCGTATGCTCATATTAGGGACAATATGATTGTTTATGATTGAAATGTATATGATTTGTTTAAATTGTATATTGAATGTAAGTTTAATGTGTGATAAGTTCGGTAATGCTCCGTAACCCTATTTTGGTGTTGAATATTGAATACGGGTGAGGGTGTTACAGGGGTAATCTTGATACGAAATCCATCGTAACTCTATCCCATTTCCACTCTGGTATCATCACAGACTGTGGTAGCCCCGAAAGCACGTGATGTTCGGGTTTAACTTATTGACAAACTAAACATCTCGACACAAACTTTGAAATGTCTCGTTTCATGCCCAACCACCAATACCACTGTTTCAAATCATTATACATTTTAGTACTTCCCGGGTGAACAGATAAACATCCACTCTGTGCTTCGTGTAGAATTTTTTGAATAAGCTCAAAATTCTTTGGTACACAAATTCTATTTCAAAACATCAAACAATCATCAGATCTAATCTGATAGTTTGAATCAGTAGTCGACTCGAATTGTACTCTTTTAGCTTGCAATTCATTATCACACTTTTGAGCTTCACAAATTTGCTAAAGAAATAACAGTTTAGCTTTTAACTTAGCTAAAATTGAACCATCAATAGAAAAGGTTAACTGTGTATTCATCACTCACAACGTAAATAAATATTTTCTACTCAAAGCATCCGCGAGTACATTTGCTTTCCCCGAATGGTAATTAATCACTAAGTCATAATCTTTTAGCAACTCGAGCCATCTTCATTGTTGCAAATTCAAATCTTTTTGAGTCATTAAATACTTTAAACTCTTATGATCGGTAAATATATGACTCTTCCCACCAAATAGATTATGTCACCAAATTTTTAATGAGAAAACTAGCGGCCAACTCTAAATCGTGCGTCGGATAATTCTTTTCATGTGGTTTCAACTGTCTGGAAGCATAGGCTATCACTTTTCCCTGTTGCATCAACACACAACCCAGACTATTCAATGACGTTTCGCTGAAAAGCATAAACTCTTTATCCAACTCAGGTTGAACTAGTACTAGTGCTTCAATTAACAATGCTTTCAACTGTTCAAAACTCTGTTGACATTTCTTAGACCACTCGAACTTCACATCTTTCTGTAGCAAATGAGTCATCGGTGCAGCAATCATCGAGAATCCTTTTACAAAATGCCAATAATAGCAATCTAATCCCAGAAAGCTTCAAACTTCAAATACTTTTCTTGGTGGTTTCTAGTCACCAGCTGCAAAAATATTGTTCGGATAAACTTAGATACCTTTTGCTAAAATAATATGTCCCAAAAATCCAACCTCTCGAAGCCAAAACTACCATTTGCTAAATTTAGTGAACAGTTGCTTGTCTATCAATGTTTGTAATACAATCCTCAAATGTTTAACATGCTCAGACTCATCCCGGGAATAGATCAGAATGTCATCAATGAATACAACAACAAATCTGTCTAAATACGGTGTAAAGATACGATTTATCAAATCCACAAAAACTGCAGAAGCATTGGTTAATCCAAAAGGCATAACAAGAAATTCATAATGCTCGTACCTTATTCTAAACACAGTCTTCGGAACATCTGAATCTTTAATTCGTAATTGATAATAACCAGATCTCAAATCAATCTTCGAAAAAACTGTTGCTCCTTTCAACTAATCAAACAAATCATCAATTCGTGGCAATGGATACTTGTTCTTTATCGTAACCTTGTTGAGCTGACGATAATCAATACACAGTCTCATTGATCCATCTTTCTTCTTTATGAACAACACTGGTGCACCCCATGGCAAAAAACTAGGTCGTGCAAAACCTCTATCTATTAATTCTTGTAATTGAGCTTTCAATTCTGTCAGAGCCATTCTGTACGGAGCTATCGATAATGATGATGTTCCTGTCACTAATTCAAAAGCAAATTCAACTTCTCTAATCGGTGGCAACCTAGGCAACTCTTCTGGAAACACATCTAGATACTCACAGACCACTAGTACTGATTCAATATTTGATTCAGACACTTTTTTATCCAGTACATACGCAAGGTAAGTATCACAACCTTTTCTCACATATTTTTGAGCTAACATCGACGATATCGCAACAGGTTGTGGCAGCCCTAATTTGGCCCTAGTCGGAAAGTGGCTTCGGGATCACAAAACTGAGTCACAGAAATAATTAAATGTTGTACTCTGTGTTTATTATATGTGAAAGTGCATGTGTGAAAATTTCATGCTTTGATTTTGTCATTTGAGAGTAAAATTATGAAATAGGACCTATGTGAAAATTTCTGAAATTGCTATAGGCCAAATTGTAGTGGGCAAATAATTTGTAGTGTAAAATGGGAGGATTTGCATGTCAAACTCCCCATTTTATGTGTAGTGGCCGGCCATGATGTTGGTGGGAAGCAACATGTGCATTAGATAATAATAATTTAAGACATGAAGTTATGGTACTAATTGATATGTGTCATTTTATGTCATAAAATAAAGACTAAAAATAACAAAATGATGGAAGGGAAAAGTTTGTCCATCCTTGTTCATGGTAGCCGAAAATAGAAGAGAAAGGAGAGGAAAAGAGTTCTTGAATGTTCAGTCACTTGGGGAAGAAAATCCAAGGTGAGTTCATGGTGCTTTGCTTCTATTTTGATGTTCATGGGTTTTTCTTGTTTCTACCTTAACCCATGAAGCATATTTTTGATTTTTGGTTGTGTTGTGAGCATTCAGTCATGAATGGAAATGAGAGAAATGGTTGTTGTTTCATGTTCTTTTGATAAAAAATGGAGAATAGATGAAGTTGAGCCAAGCAAATGAGAATGCATGTGCCTTAGATGCTAAGGGGGGGAATCGGCTAACATGTTGTGTGTATTATGGCCGAATGTGAACTTGGATAATATTGAGTAATGTTGTGCTTTAAAATGATGAAAGGAAGATTATGCTTAAGTGAATTTATAGGTATGTGATGATTGATTTGTGATATGCATGTTTAAATAACATGCATGCAAGGTATGTGTGAAAGAGTGAATTGGTAATAAATCTGATTGGGACAGCAGCAGTAACATGATTTTGTAAAATCACCATAAATTTTGGGAGATGAGTTAGAAGCTGAATAAATTATGTAATTAAACCTTAATGAGTCTAGTTGCTTATAAAAAAACCATGTAAGCAAAAGAATTTCCGATGATGAGATATTTGAAGTGATGTGGGACAGGATCAGAATAACTTCTAGATCCTCTGTTCTGTATTTATAAAATCATTATAAATTGTACAAAAATTTTTATAAGATGAAGTTTATATTCTTAGACTCCTTGATTAGTCTAGTTTCAAATGAAATAAACAAGAACATATTTTGAATTCTGTACAATGAGAAATTTGATTCGTAGTGAAGAGTGGTCAAATTAGTCAAGCAGTGAAATAAGGGAAACTTTAAGAAAACTCTGGTATTGATTGGACAAACCAAAAATCCTGAAAATTTTATGGATAAAATATATATGGGTCTATTTTCAGATAAAATTAACGGCACTTGATTTGGAGTTTCGTACCTCTAGTTATAAATGATTTAGTGACTGTTGTTCAGGAAGACAGCTTGCAGTGAAATTATGATTATGTGGTAAACATTGACAAAAATTTGTTAATGAGTTGCTTATTGATTTCTTTTAAGCTTACTATGATCAGTAGGTGTGAAATTTGAATATATATATATTATATTTTGAAAGTGATGCTTGAATAGTCGAATAATGACTAGTTTAAAATCTTTAAATTTTAAGCTCAAGAGCATAGAGGGGAAAATTCGGATAAGAGAAAAGAGAAAGTAATCGAATAGCCGTTGTAATCGTTAGGCAACATTCGAGGTAAGTTCTTAAGTATTTAAGCTTGATTCCTTTTTATATGCCCAAGAGTCAAATTAATATGGTAAAGGGAATGTAAATTTTATTTAGTTAATGTGCCGAATATGTAATGATTTAAGGCTATAAGCTGATTATGACTATTATGCTTAAGTTGAATTGGATTTGGAAATTTGATGCAGTAAATGAGTGTTACAATGAATAAACTATGTCGTATATGTGCTGGTGGAGATATCACGATTTGTGATTATTAAATACTTAAAGGAAACCATGATGTGTATAAAATTATTATTATTAGTCCTTTGTGGTAGCCAAATATGGCTTGGCACTAAAGTGATTAAATGTGAACTTCGATGAGGTAAACCATTAAAAGTGTGGTGCTATAAGACTATGGGCTAATACGATATGTGGATTCGTTCCGTAAAGTAAATTATTCAGGTATGCGATATGTACTTAGGCATGTTAAATCGATTGGAATTGAATCATGAATGTGAATTGAGAAGCATAGGTAAAAATGCCTATGACATATATGTGAGTAAGTGTAAAACCATCGTAAATTATCGATAAGGAGGCTATGTGTGGAACCATCTTATAATTGCTAATTTGAAAGGTTGTGTGCGAATCAGTAAGCAATATGTATATATTAGATGAATCGTAACCTTTTGGTTCTACTTGAACTAAGTTGCGCGATAAATAATTTATGCATATGACTTATAGTCGAATGGTCACTATGGGTTAAGTTTGAATGGTGAAATGGAAATGTGATATGTTGAATGAGATGTGTTAATATATGATTAAATATGCATGATATTTGATGTGTATCCGGGCTTAAAGACCCGCAGGCTTCGTGCTGGTAAAATATCCGGGTTAAATCCCGCAGGCTTCGTGCTGGTATTATATCGGGGATAAACCCCGCAGGCCTAATGCTGGTAATTATATTCGGGCCTTCGTACCTAGCAGGCTTCGTGCTGGTGATGTGTATTCGGGCCTTCGTGCCTAGCAGGCTTCGTCCCGGTGATGTGTATTCGGGCCTTCGTGCCGGTGATGTGTATTTGGGCCTTCGTGCCTAGCAGGCTTCGTGCCGGTGAGTGTATTCGGGCCTTCGTGCCTAGCAGGCTTCGTGCCGGTGATGTGTATTCGGGCCTTCGTGCCTAGCAGGCTTCGTGCCGATGATGTGTATTCAGGCCTCCGTGCCTAGCAGGCTTCGTGCCGGTGATGTGTATTCAGGCCTTCGTGCCTAGCAGGCTTCGTGCCGGTGATGTTTATTCGGGCCTTCGTGCCTAGCAGGCGTAATGCCGATGAAATGATATGTTATGTGAATTCAGTGTTCCTTGTAAGATAAAGGTTTAGCCGAATGTTAAAGATGAAATGATAGTGTATTGTATCATGCTTATATGGCCTAATGGCAAGTATAACATGTTGGTAAATATGCAATGTGCTTTTTTAATCGAATGATAAGTTTGAAATGAATGTGAGTGAAATGTTATCCATAAGCTATCAAATGTTAAGTGTGAAAATGAGATGAAAGAAAAGTGTTTGAGATGTATAATTATATACGTTCGAATGATGTTAGTACTCAATTGATATAAATATGTTATATGGAACTTGTTGATTTGATTATTCGGGCCTTTGAGCTTAGCAGACTATAATGTCGGTAAGATACTATTCGGGCTTTCGAGCCTAGTAGGCTATAAAGCCGGTGAAATGATATCGGGCCTCGAGCCTAGTAGGCGAAATGCCGGTGATTTGAGAAAAGCCTATGACTAAGGTACCTCGTGCTAGATTGTCAAATGAATACATTTAATACGTAAAGTGGGCCAGGTACGCAGTATGTACTCAGATGTGAGTTTGATTTGAAGTGAATCATAAGTGAGTAATGTGATATGTACGTGAATAAATGTTAAAACTATACCTATGATCATGATACACCTGGTCAGGGTGTGAAAGTATGTGAGGGTATTTGATTTAAATATGTTATATGAATTTAGATTAAGTGTGATAAGAATGCTGAACGTGCATATGTGCTTGTGTATATTCGGCCAGATGGCAATATCCCTAGAATTTGGCCTTTTAAGAAATTAAATAATTGAAGTATAATTGCATTTATTTGTTTGCAGTGCTTAAGACTTACTAAGCTTATGAAAACTTACTCCGTTGTTACATTTCTCTGTTTTATAGATTGTTGACTTTAGTTACCTGCTTGGGTTGGAGTTCGCCGGAGATATTATCACACTGTCGAGCTCACGTTATCGGTGTAAGTAGATCCTAGTATTTCGAGTCTATGGCATGTATAGGGTTTTAATGTTTTGGACCTCGTAAGCTCATATATGGGATAGATTGCATGTGAAAAGAAAAGTTTTAAATTGATTGAAATTTTTCAGCACGGTTTTTGTGTGATTGACTGAGTTTAAGTCGGGTAACACCTCGAACCCTGTTCCGGTGAGGGATACGGGCGAGGGGTGTTACACAGGTAACCCACTCGACTCATCTGATTCAATTCGAAGGATTTCATTATTCTAGCATTTCAATTCAATAATCTTTCATCTACAGTTCACAACAGCATCATGCAGAGTCAACCAATCCATACCCAAAATCATATCAAATTCATCAAATGGTAAAAGCATCAAATTTTCCAAAAAAACAGTAACCCCATGTCATCGAAAGACAATTCTTGCAAAGTTTATCAACTAGGACATACTTGCCTAAGGGGTGCGATACTTTAATCACAAACTCAGTAGACTTAATAGGAAAACTCTTACTAGACACTAAGTTCATACAAAAATATGAATGAGTCGATCCAGGATCAATCAAGGCAATTACATTAGTGTCATAGAGAGAAAATGTACCGATGATAACATCTAGTGACGACGTATCTTCGTGATCGTGAATAGTGTAAGCTCTGGCCGACGCTTTAGCCTCAAATCTCATAGTAGAGTCCTTTATTGTTCCGTTACTACTGGTCCATTTCCTACATTTCTAGGAGGTCTCCCTCTAGGAGTTGTGTTACTCGATCTTGCATTTTGAAATTTATCTTTCTCGGCTAATTCAAGACAATCTCGAATAAAGTGATCTAACGAACCACATTTGAAACAAGCTTTATTATTCATCCAGCAGTCTCCAAAATTTCGTCACCCACTCTATTGACACTCGAGTTTATTATTTCTCACACTACCCGCACTCGACACTAAAGTAACCTGAGTTTTAGGACTAGAGTATTGCTTTCCACAATCTCTATTTGGATACCCCACCGAAGCATTTGAACGAGTATACGAATCCTGTGATTTCTTTTACGAAGATTGATAGGGTTTATTCATCGATCTTTTTCTCGAATCTCTAGCCTTAAAATCAACTTTTCTCTTTTCTTTTCCAAGTTCTCCGGCTTTACAAGCTCTGTCAACTAGCACCACAAATTCTTTCAACTTTAGAATCCCAATTACCAATCTGATATCTTTGTTCAATCCATCTTCAAATCATTTACACATAATTGTCTCAATTGAAACACATTCTCGAGCATACTTACTAAATCTTACAAACTTTCTCTCGTACTTAGTTACAGACATTCGACCCTGTTTCAGCTCCAGATTCTCTTTTCGCTTTTGATTAATAAACCATTGGTTGATGTATTTCTTTCTAAATTCAGCTTGAAAGAATTCCCAAGTGATTCATTCTGTCGGTACTACAAATACTAAAGTATTCCACCATTGATAGATTGTGTTTCTAAGAAGTGATAAGACACATATTACACAATCAGCTGGTGTGCAGGATAGTTCGTCAAATACTCTAATAGTACTCTCAAGCCAAAACTTGGCTCTCTCAGGATCGTCATCAACAGTAGCTCTGAATTCTTTAACCTTGTATTTTTAGATTTTATCAACAGGCGGCTTATTCAATCGTAAAGGTTCCAAACCTTGAGGAGCTACGAGAACCGATTGGGGATTAGATTGGGGTGGAGAATGCTGAGCAGCCGGATTTGTTTGAACAAACTTCGTAAATCACTCATTCATCATCTAGAAGAAGGCTTCCTTGGCCACTCCTCATTGACTACACGATATGGGTCTCGACTCAGATTGCGCTGCTCCATGAATGGAGGCTGGCGCATTACTCTCAACATCATCAGCCATAGCTCGATTGGGATCCATTTACTATATAAAAACATGATCTAAAATTTCCAGGAGATATGACACTATCACAGGTTATATATGGCATGTATAGCTAAACTCTCACATACGTTACGTTAGTCCTATAATTGACTAAACCGTAACTCTGATACAAATAAATGTAACACCACTCACCCGTATTCAACACCGGAATAGGGTTACGAAGCATTACCGAACCTATTATATAATTAAACATACATTTTTAAAATTCAAATAAACATTATTCAAAATCATTCACATTATCCCTAATACGAGCCTACGAGGACCTAAACATGCATTCGGGATGGTTTAGGACTAAATTGATAACTTATGAAATTTTTAGAAAACTTAGAAAATTTTACAAAATACAGGAGACACACGCCCGTGTGGCCTGGCCATCTGTCTGACAAGGCCAAAGACATGCCTGTGTCACAGGCCGTGTGGACATTCGAAATGGGATCAGATGGTCGTGTCCTAGCCCATTTCTAACCCTGTCTAACTCTCTGACTTGGGTCACACGGCCAACCACACGCCCATGTGACCAGCCCGTGTTCCCTTCAAAATGGCCACACACGTCCGTGTTCCAGGCTGTGTGCTAGGCCGTGCCAAACCTGTAGGGCATACTGACTTATGCCACATAGCCAAGTCATATGCCCTTGTGCTGGGCTGTGTGGAGCATACTGAATTGATTTCTAATTCAACAACAGGGGAAACATGGTCATGTAACCTAACTATGTGTCACACATGGTTAAGACACACACTCATGTCTCTGCTCGTGTAGACAAAAATAGGCTATTTACCAAGCCATCTTGCCACCCAAATTTGCATACACCAAACCAAACCAAATGGCACCAAACATAACATAAATAGGCATTCATCCAATCTCAAATAAATTTAATTCATGCCATTCAATACCTACATATACAAGGCATACAAATACCATTCAATTTCATACCAAACCTCACTTTCACAAATCATCAATGTGGACACTTCTAATTTTGCATCATTTTGCCTAAACTCATAAGCATACCAATTCTTTAATATCTACCATGTGATATACAAATTACCAATTTACAAACTACTATTCATCACAAGCATTTACATTGGAATTACCATATGCATAATAAAGGCCATTTACACATATATATATATACAACTAAATCAACCAATAAGCCAAATCACTTGGCTAAATATATACATAACCAACCACTTAAAATTTACTAGCCAACTCAAATGGCTAAATTCATTACCAAACTATATACCAAAATGACCAAAGCTCCTATACATGCCATATAACCAAAACCATAGAGTCAAAAGTACCAAAGTGATAGCTTGATAGTATAATGAGGTCTTCGACAATTTCCAAATTCGAGCTAGCTTCGATTTTACTATAAAACATGGAAAAATAAACAATGTAAGCTATAAAGCTTGGTAAGCTCGTATGAAATGGTAACCAAAACTCACCATTCATTTACCAATCAAGAATATGAACATATCATACTACTAAACAATTAATCATATAATTTTAACATATATTCAATTACATATTTAACCATGAACTCATATCTTTCACAAATTTAATGCTTATATAGTTTTCGTACATACCTGTACTGATACGTATCTATTTCTTACCATTTCATATCTTTGATATACCCGTTAAATCATTTGGAATACTATTGGATACTTGGGAATCTCACACCTTAAGTGCCAAATATATAGCCGAAGCTATCTCGATCTCATATCACATATAATGCTCACTCTCTAGCTATTAACGAGTTTGCTCACACAAGCTGACGATCATCACGAAGCTACACGGTGTTGCTCACACAAGCTGATGGGAATCCACAACACATGCCGAATAACTCAGCCACTAGTAGGACGTACGGACCAGCACCCAATCAGATAACACCTAATGACATATCATTTGTATCCTAATCTATTCTTAACGTTCAATCGGGATTTCACGTTTTTTGAAATGTCATCGAATATATTCGCAAGTTCGTATTCTCAATTTATGCATTATTAAATCATTTCAAACACAATTAATACAATGCTTATTACATACAAACTTACCTCGGCCGTTAAAACAACAAACATATTTACTCATCCAAAACCTTGTTTTTCCTCGATCTAAATCCAAATTTCGCTTTTCTTGATCTAAATGTAATCAAAATTAACTTATTCAATCATCATTCTATTCAATTTAGTCCAAAATACACATTAAGGCAACTTTACACTTTTGCCCCTAATATTTCAACATTTTTACAATTTAGTCCTTATCTTATAAAAATATAAATTCATGCAATTCAATCTATACCCGTGCTAGCTGAATTTCAATTAAGTCCCTAGCAGCCCATATTTTTTATTTATTTCACAATTTAACCACAAAATTTCAATATTTCTCAATCAAATCCCTAAATGACAATTTTGTCAAAAATTACTTTAGAAATGTCGTTTATTTAACAACATACTTTTTCTATCATCGAACATCAAAATAAGCATACATTCATCAATGGTAAAACCCTAAACCTTTAACAGTTTTGCAAAATAGTCCCTAGGCTAGCTAGACTAAGCTGCAACGATCTCGAAAACATATAAATCATTAAAAACGAGACAAAAATCATACCTAATTGGAAGAAATGGGAATGGCCAAATGAAGAACCCTAGATATGGATTCTTCTCATGCTATTTTTGGTTGTAAGAAGATAGTGGAAGAAGATGATCATTTTTGTTTTTTTAATTAACCTTAATGTCTAATTTACTTAATTAACCTTAAAACTTAATCAAATTTTCCATAATGCCAAGACAATATCATCGACTACCTAATTAATGGGTTAATTACTACATAAGGACCTCTAATTTAAGGTTCCATGGCTATTAGATACCTTTAGCTAATAGAATTCCAGTTTTACACTTTACGCGATTTAGTCCTTTTTATCAAATTAAGCACTCAAACGATAAAAGTTCTTAACGAAATTTTCACACAATCATATTATCATGCTGTAAACATTAAAATAATAATAAAATAATCATTTTGACCTCAGATTTGTGGTCCCAAAACCACTGTTTCGGTTTGACTAAAAATAGGCTATTACATAGGGCTCTAGACGTTTGGAAAGAAGCTTGGATTTTGACACAACCTGAAATGCAAAAGAATCAATATGAGATGAAAAAATAAATGAAACAATTAAAATAAATAACTAAGGTAAATAAAATAGAATAATAAAAAAGATAGATGAAAAAGATAGAACGTGGTATGTAGAAGTCTTAAGGAGCCTTGGAAACAAAAAGAATCCACAACCCCTTTCAAGCGGCTCTAATTTCCCCTCCAAGAAAGACACTTGGCAAGAAAAAGCTTGAAGATGATCCCCACAATCTGAAAAGATTATTAAAACTCTTCTAAAAGAAAAATCAAGAAAAATTCTTGAAAATAAAAACTCAAAGTGAATTTATTAACTCAAAAGAGAAGTTGAATAATAATCAATTGGTCCCTTTGTGTACAATGTAAAAACATTTATATAGGCTATCTAAATAAATCTAAATAAAACCCTTAAGTATACTAGAACTCTAATTAACCTACAAGAAGTAATTTTAAACTAAACTTTCTTATTGATATAAAACTCCTAAATAACTTAAAATACTAAATAATTATAAGAAATTTGGAATAAAAAGTAATAAAATAAAAAAAGTTGATAAATAAAATATTAGGATCATATATAATAAAAATTAATCCTAAAACTTGAACCCAATATGATTTAAACTTGAATTAAAAGCCCAGAACTCGTAATTTTCGTAATAATCCCATCCAGAAATTCTAGCGTGCAATCTTCACAAAAACGATCATAACTTTAGTTTTCAAAATCAAAATCGAGTGATTCAAAGTGCATTTTAAATCTAAGAGATAAATCTTCGAACTCTATGAGGAGATTTTAATCCATAAATGTCTAGATCCTATCCAAAAATTTGTTGCAATCTGACTAATATTTTTAGCTTAAAAATTGACAACTTGGTTGAATTGAACTTAATACAATTCACCCATTCCATACATGTATCATTCCTTGTTTTCTTAGAAAGATTCATCCTCATATACTGGATTTGATCAAATATTTGTTTGATTTGCTTGACCTTTGACTTAGCTGTTGGGCCTTGAGGTAGTGTGAGCCCATCACATCCATGGGCCTGAAATTGGGCCTTGAGACTCATAGCATTTCCCCATTCCTCAAGAAGATTCATCCTCAAATTTTTAGCTCTTTCCCACAAGTAAAATTGTCTATTGGTGGTAGAGTAATATAATTGGGAGTTCGTCAATAGAACCTTGAAATCATGTAACAAAGAAATATCACTAAACAAATTTGAGTTAGAGTTAGTTAAAACATAATCATTATTCACTTTGTATGGGTATTTTCTTGATTTTTCTTTTGTTTTTCCATTTGAGAACTCTCCAATGTTACTTCATATGGATTTCACTTACCAAATTCATCAAATAAACTTTTATCACTAAAGGTCTCTTTTGTCTCAGTCTTTTAACATGATTCTTCCTCACTTTCCATATCCCCCTCACAAGCATTATGAATATTCAATTTAGTACAATACATCTCAGTAGGAGAACATGATGTTTCTATCTCATCTAACTTCATGGATTTGAGGAAAAAATTCTCACTATCATGTTTTTTTGGTTCACAAAGTTTGTCATCACAAATCTCTTTTCCACTAGAGTAAGAGCCAACAAAAGGTAGAAAGTCATACTTACTTTCTTTGCTAGTTGGATATTTAATTGAACATTGGAAACCCTCATGACCTTTTAAACTACACCAATAATATTTCACAATAGATGAGAGATCAATTATACTCCTCCTTTCATTTGGCCACCAGTTATTGAAGTACTCATCAACTAATCAGTTAACTTGACCATGATGTCGACGTTTCATTTTGAGCTCTCTGCATTAATGAGAAGGAATGAAACACTTTCGCATCACTTGCTTTAACTTTTCTATGTTTCAATTTCTCTTTCATAGTTTCTTTGAAAATTAATTCCAATTTGAATCTACCTCAATGCATAATCCAAAAATTCAAGAGTCACCAATGAGACTTTTTCCTCTCCCAAGCATTTATAGTAATAGAACATAAGTTCATTTTTTTATTTCCACTCATAATATGCTTCGGGATCATTCTTTCCACAAAATTATGGAATTGAGAACTTTGGTTTAGCCAAATAAAGCTGTCCACGATCACTATTGATGAAAGTCGAATATTACTTGCATGGAGACAAGATTGGTCAACCTTATCTCCCCAATTATGATTCCAATGCTTAATTTTGGTACTTAGACGTTCCAAATTTTTGTTGATCTTGTCTAGAATAGTATCCCATTATTGATATCGAGCATCTCAAACCTCTAGATCCCTTTGCAACTTTTTGATCACAGTATTGCGAATCATTATGAAAGTCTGAAAAGAACACAACACTCAGGAAAAGAAAAATTAAGCAAACATCACTATTTTGCACTTAAAGATAAAAATCAAATTGTCAACGAGGTAAAAATTAATCTTGTGAGTCTTTTAAAAGTGTTTATATCAATTAATCAAAATATATTAGAATCAAACTAGTAAAGTAAACCTAGTAGCACTAGGAGTCCAAAATCTGCTAGACACCAAAGAATTATCTTGCACGAGGGAAGGAATGTGCAACATGTTTTAACCTACTAACACAAGAAACAATAAAATGTTAGAATGTGTAAATGAACAATAAGAAAAATGAAAATCTAAGGCTAAGAGTCAATGAAATTCCCTAAAACCCAAAAAATTACGATGCAACTCGACAAACTTTGCTCGAGATGTTCCCAATTTCCAAAAAATACGAAATTTAAACTGGAGCCTACTAAAATAATGTAGATCTAATCTGAAAAGTTTTGGCACAAAATTCAACCCACAAAATATTTTTTAATGTTTCTTTATTTTTCTATTTTTTTTTCACTTTTCCGATCATTTTTTTATGAGAAATATTTTTTAATATTCTAAAATAGTGCCTGTAACACCCCAAAAGTCAACGGATTCAAAAATGATGGTTTTGGAAATTGAGGTATCAGGATCTCGTTTCCTTAAACCGGACTCGTAAATATTTTATTTAATATTTACAGATTTCTATTAGATGTGAATTAAATTTTTAGTTATGTAATTTTGAATAAAGAGTGTTTAATTAAAATAAAGGAACTAAATCAAATAAGTGATAGAAGTAAAAATTAATACTAAATTATAAGGTGAATCTCTATTGAAGGACTTATTAAATAAATAGACCATTATTTTTATAGATTTTGATAGTGGATGTTTATGAGGATAACTATTATATGTAAGAGAAAGAAATTTAAAAAAAAGAGGACAGTCTTTTTCAACCTAGATGATTTTTTTTCGAAAGAGAGGACACTTAAAAAAAATCTGCTTGTTTTTCTGGCTACAATTCAATTAGAAAGGGAGAAGAGAATTGTTGCATGCTAAATTTTGAGCTCATTTAGGAGCTGATTTTCCTCAAGAAACTTGCAAAAAGGGGAAGGAGAAGGTAGCAGCAAGAGGGGAAGAGATTTTACTCAAGGTTATGCTCGACTTCGAGTTTTTGTGAGTCCTCTATACATTTTTCTTTCTTGATTGCTTTGTTACACTTTCATGCTGGTATGAATGTATAAATCCAAGGAAAATTTTTATGGAATGCATGTTATCGAGGGAGCTGCTTATGCATGCAGTTTTTCTTTAAGTAGGCTATTAAGTTTCTTCGCCAGAAAAAGGTGGTTCGGTTGGTGGTGATCTATGCTATCCAAAGTCTTTTTTTTATGAATGTTGTTCAATTGAGCATAAATAAATGAGGTCTGAATAATGGAAATTAAGTGGTTTAAATGTCAGTTTATAATGTCCATAAACGATGTGAATCTATGATGTTTGGAATTTGTAATTTAAGGTGTTTAAACGCTGCCATTTACAAAGTTTGTAGGCTATAATCTGGGACGGTTAAATGATGCCAATCATGATGTTGGGAGGTAAAGATTGAAGGTGTCCAAAGGCCATAACTTTAGTTTATCTAAATGAGCTTGAAATTTATTTAATACATGATATTATGAGTGTTTGCTGCTATCTAGAGCAAGATAAAAAAATTTAATTGTAAAATTGTTTATTCATGCCCTCTTTTGTGGATTCATTATTACTATCCATGTAAGAGTAATTAAATATTGGTGCCAATTGAAATGAAATGTTGTACTTCTGTACAATACTGACCAATTTAAAGAGAAATTAAAAGTCATTGGCAAGTAAAAATTTTAATTATGTTCGCTGCATTTTTGTTGCCTGAGCCAGGCCTTGACTATGTGAGAATTGAAGTAAATTTAATAAAACTTCCCAAACTAATGAAGAAGGACCGAATTTGAAGAGGTAGTGAAAATTGTGGCGAATTGAATATGTTTAAATTTGTTGAGTAGTTGAACTGTTATAGGTTGAAATATGGAGAAATTATTGGAGGTTAAAGGCCAATTTTGGACACTGTCTAAATTCTAGATTGCAGTATTTAATTTCAATGTTTAAAGACTTGTAAACTTGCTGGAAATTTGGAGTGGTAGATGTTGTATTTTATGTTGCTGAATGCTGAAATTTGAGGCATTTAAATGCTACAAATTATGAGGTTTGGAAGTTTGGAAACTGAGGTAATTAGATGCTGTAATTTACCATGTCTGAAAGCTAAAATTTGAGGTGCTAATTATATGTTGTAACTATTAATGCCTTAGGTTGAAATTAAAAAAATGTAATAGCTACAATTATGATGTTTTGATGCTATAATTAGACTAAATATTAATGTCGTAAGCTGAAATTAAAAAAGGTAGTAGCTATAATTGAGATGTTATGTTGTTGCATCTAGATTAAAATGTAAGTAATTATGTTGTCTTAAACATTACCTGAAGGGGATTAATTATCGTATATTAAAATATCTTTACAATGAAATTGCGATATCTTAACGCTACAAGTTGAAAGGAGTTTATAGCTGTAAATTATTGTGCTTCGGTGTTGTGATTAAAAATGTATAACTTTGGGTTTGATATTAATTATGTGTCGTTATTACATAAATTGAGTTTAATTGCATGTCCAAAGTTGGATAATTCCATGTAATTTGGTTGGACTAAATTTATACCTTAATTGAGTTTAAATTTATGTCTCAAGCTAGTAAATTTCATTTTACATGTTTGGAATTAATATATGCAATAATCGAAGTTTAGTTGTGATCCAAAATTGGACAACTTCATATTATTCGGTTGGACCAAATAAACGATTTGGTTTAAATTTGGTTGCTATTCAAGTGCTACAGTTTTTCATGTTATTCACTAGTGGTGAAGTACACTGTAACGACCTGGATTTCTCAAAAAGAAAGGAAAGACAAAGCTGTGGGCGAATGGCTCGGAATGTATGGTTTGTGTTCTAAATTTGAATTACTTCATTTGTTGCATTTATGAGTTGTATTGCAAGGTAAGATCTTAAGAAGAGTTGAAAATGATTAAAAAGGGGCTGAATTGTTTTGATATAGAATGGTTGCTTACGATGAGGACTAAATTGAATAATTGTGGAAATATTGTATATTGATATAAGTATGAAAAATGATCTGTTTTGAAATGTGGGATTTTTTTATGTATATGTATTGATGGATAATAGATGAATTAATGGTATTAATTTGGAAAATTGTTTATAAAGCAGATTGAAACATAGATGAATAAAAGATACCGTAATTAAATCTAGAAATATGAATCTATTATGTAATGATTAAATTATTTCAATTGTAATATAAAGAGATGTATATGGTACAAATATAACAGATTGATCTATAAGAAGTAAATCGAATCGTATTCTTAGTTGATGTATTATGACATGTAACTTTCCATACTAAATTCTATTTATTCATGTTGTTAAGTTAGGCATACATAAATTATAATTTATTCAAATATTAGATATAGAAATACCACTGAGTTATACTGTAACATCTCGAATTAGGGCCTAGTCAGAATAGTGGTTTCAAGACCACAAATTTGAAGTAAAATTATTTGTTTTATGATTATTTTGAGGTCTAGGACATGAAAGCATGCAAGTGTGAAAGTTTCATGAAGAAATTCTAGGTGTAAGGTGTCCAATTGAAATTTAGGGACTAAATCAAATAAATTGAAAAATTGTGTTCTAGAAGAAATTTGTATGAAATTGCTTTGGATTATTAATTAGGAGGTCTTAAATAGCAATTTTCCCAAATTCTACGTTTTTGGACAAAAATGGGCATGGATAAAAAATTTTGAAAGTTTAGTAAGGAAGTGCATTTTGGTCATTTAGTAATAAATGAATTAAAATGGGAAATTCAAAGCAAAAATTTGCTCATCTTCAACCCTTGGCTGCCGAATTTTGTGGAGAACCATAGCTAGGGTTTTCAAACTTTTCAAGCTTCGAAGTAAGTGACTCCTAGCCCGTTTTTAACGTTCTTTATATTTTTGAGATCCTTGTAACATACTCTATCCATTTCTACCCATTTTTTAAGCTAGGGTTTACATTGAAAATTTGAACCATGCATGAGATGATTATTCTTTGATGATTTATGGAGGATTATGAAAGTTAGATGTTAGATGAACATCTTTTGATAGGTGATTTTTTCATGAAAACACCTCAAAGGGACCTATTTGTAAAAGGTATAAAATGTGTTATAGAAATGTGAAATAGAGGACAATATGGGCTGGTATGATCTTAGAATAGATTCGACTAGGCTTGGGTAACCAAGAAAATACATGCATTTTGTTTTACGAGCGTTAGGACTAAATTGTAAAAATGTGAAAGGTTAGGGTAAAACGGTCATTTTGCCTAAGAGTGAATTTTTTGGGTTGAATTTGAATAATGTGATTGAATAATAATTTATTTTGTTTATATAGACCCCGAGAGACCAATTCTGGAGGTTGACCATGGAAAATAAAAGGTTTCGGAATAACCGAAATCCAAATCCGAAACATCTTCCAGGTAAGTTCGTGTAACTCGAATGTATACTTTTAATATTTAAAATGTATGCTCTTTGATGTTATGAAAATTTGATATTCATGGTATAGTAATTCATGTTATATGAATGTAATGATGAAAAGAGGACCAAAGGTCCCGATTGAATGAAAAAGATGTTCGATGGATTACCCTAAAAAGGAATTGACGATAAAAAAAGGATCTAGCCCGGACGGGTGTTCTTTAGGTGATCTAGCCTTCCAAAGAATATGAGTTTAAATGGATTTAGCCAGGACGGGTAATCCGACCTAGGATTAGAATTTAACCTGGACTGGTAATTCAGATTCCAGCTTATTAGAGTAATTATCGTTGCAGGAAATTTAGCTTAGACTGGTAATCCTGACATTGCTCTATGAGTCTATACTACGGGGGATTTAGCCTGGACTGGTAATCTCGACATTGCTCTATGAGTCTAAACTACGAGGGATTTAGCCTGGACTGATAATCCCGCCGTAAGGATTGAGGTTCACGGGAGTGCATTCAGTGAAAAGGTCACTAACATGAATTGACGATAAATGAGTTAGTATGCTATAAGTGTATTATGGAATATCTATTGAGAATCTTAGAAATTCAACGAGATTAATATGAGAAATGGAATTGGAATGCTTGTAATGATGAGCTCATCTAATACTATTATTGTCATGTATTGTTGTGTGACTAACTTGATGTTTGGGTGCATGTGATAGGAAAAATATTCTTTTCTTATGGATTGGTAAATTATGTAGTTGTATGTTAAAATAACCGGTAAGTTTACTTTCCGTTATACGAACTTACTAAGCATGTTAATGCTTACCCTGTTTTATTTTCCCTGTCTTCGAGCTTGTGGACTCATAAAGATTGGAAGATGATTAGAGTATTGGTCACACTATCGACAAGTCTTGCTTCGGTATAAAGAACTTTTATTTTCTTATAATGGCATGTATAGGGTTTTTGATCATTTTGTTATATATGTCATTTGGTTAGCCAAAGAAATGGTTTATCAAGATATGCTAATTCATTTTGTATGGCCATGAGATGTGGCTCATATTGATAGAAGTTGTAACCTTACTAGATATACATGTTTAAGTTTAAATGTTTCATGTGATGTGATTTTATGGTTTAGCATGAATGGTATGGGGTTATAATATGGCCTAAGTATAAAACGTGTAATGTGATAATGTTACTCCTTAATACAAAAAAGGGTAACTTAGCATGTGCTAAACAAATGAGATCAGATTAACATGCAATAAACTCTACCCAAGTGGTTTAAGGATATGTTTAGACCATGTTAGATACCATTGAAATTAATAAGTGTGTATGGATGTTAGATAATGACGAAAGGCTTGGAAGATAGCCTTCAAACGGTCCACACGGGTAGACACACAACCATGTGTCTAGGCCGTGTGTGACACACGGTCTATCCCCATGGGCGTGTTATCCGGTCGTGGGTCTCCTGTACCTTGAAATTTCAAGTCAATATGCATGGTAGTAAACACACGGGCAGAGACATGACCGTGTGTCTCAACCGTATGGAGGACACAGCCTCTGGCCATGGGCGTGTGCCTTGGCCGTGTGCATCTAAATGGTTGCTGACATCATAAATGGAATGTCAAGGTTTTTGGACACAATCAATGACACGAGCGTGTTCATGGCCGTGTGAGGGACATGGGTTAGGAACACGGGCATGTGCTAGGCCGTGTGAAAACCCTTGTAGGTTCGAAATGAAAACTAAATCCATACGGGTAAGGTACACGATTATGTCTTGAATACACGGGCGTGTACCTTGCCTCTACATGGGTGTGTGAGGCTTAAAGCATGAAATTTTCCTAAGTTTTCCTCAAGTTCTCGGTTTAGTCCCAAACCATTTTTAATGTCTGTTTTCGTCCTCGTAGACCCATATTAGGGACATTGTGAATATGTTTGATGGTTTTTGATTTGGAACAAAATTTTATGACACGGTTTTACTAGAATAGTTGTGAAATTGTACGGTAACATCTCGAACCTTTTCTCGATCTCTGGCATGGGTAAGGGGTGTTACATTTAGTGGTATTAGAGCTACGGTTTAGTCGATTCTTGGACTAACGTAGCATGTATCGAGTCTCGCTATACATGCCATTATACATGTTATGATAGTGTGACCTCTCCTAACCATTTCAATTGTATTTGTATATAGCAATGTCTTCCAATGAAGCTCAAGATGAGTCCGAGGGAGCCGAAAGCCATGCTCCAACTTCCGTACAGCAAGTTACCTCTAGTAGTGGTAGAAGGCCCATGTCTGAGGGCTAGGAAGAGGCAAGAGCCACCCTTTTCGAGATGATGGATGAGTGGTTCGGTGATTACCTGAGAAACCACCCCGATATACCACGACCTCCTCCGCCCCTTGCTCGATCTGAAGAAGAATTGCCACAAGGTATGGAACTCGTGAGAATTGGTAAAACCCCAGTGGATAAACTTAGGAAATACAGGGCTGAAGAGTTTAGGGTCACGATTGATGACGATCCGGAACATGCTGAGTTCTAACTTGAGAATACCATACGAGTTCTCGACGAGTTGTTATGTACCCTTGCAGAATACCTGAAGTGCACGATATCTTTATTGAAAGACACCGCATGTCACTGGTGGAAGAGTATATCTTCAGTGACACTGTGAGAGATTATTACATGGGAATTATTTCAAGCGGAATTTAAGAAGAAGTATATTAGTCAAATGTTTTTAGATTAGAAGTGAAAGGAGTTCCTAGAACTCAAATAAGGAAATAGAACCGTGCTAGAATACGAAAGAGAATTTGTAAGACTAAGTCAGTATACAAAGAAGTGGGTCTAGACAGAGGCAGAAATGTGCAAGCGCTTCGAAGAAGGTATGAATGAGGAAATTAAACTGTTAATTGGGATCCTTGGGATAAAGGAATTGTCTACGTTAGCTGATCGAGCCAAGAAGGCCAAATAGCTAAATAACAAAAGAAAGTAAGCAAAGACAGAAGCTCGAGTTTTGAATAAGAGATCTAGGGGTAAGACGCACTTGTTTCCCACAAAGAAATCGAAAAGTCATCAGGAACGCTCCACTGCATCGGTAGGATATTCGGGTAGAGCAAGAAGCTCTAAGCTTCACAACTCGAAGTCTTCTTCTCCCATGTCAACTAGTGTGGGAAGTGTGGGAGATCAAAAGCTCAGGTGTAATAGTTGCAATAAATTCCACTTCAGAGAGTGCCGGACAAGGAGCGGAGCATGCTATAAATATGGTTCTTTTGACCACTTTCTTAGGGACTTCCTGAAACGAGATGATAGAGAGGTTTTGCCAGCACCGAAATCGATTGCTCCTATCTCCTGAGGTAGACCTCCACGACATCCCAGAAGTGCTAGCGGTAGTCAAATTGTTGCAAAGGATTCTACTGCAAAATCAGAGGCTCGAGCCCCGGTGAAAACTTATGCTATACGCGCTAGAGAGGAAGCCTTTACGGGTACATTTTCTCTTCATAATGTTCATGTCATTGCCTTGATTAACCCGAGATTAACCAATTCAAATATTTGCATGAAATTGGTGCTTCGCATGAATATGTTTGTGGAACCTACGAAATTTATGATTAAAGTGTCGAACCCACTGGGCAAGTCAGTGTTAGTTAATAAAGTTTGTAAAAATTGTCCCTTGATGATTCAAGGTCATTGTTTTCCCTCTAACCTTATGCTTTTTCCATTCGATGAGTTCAATATAATACTTGGCATGGATTGGTTGATTGTTCATGAGGTGGTTGTAAATTGTGGTAGCAAGAATATTGAATTGAAAAGCCCAGATGGCGAGATTCTATGGGTTGATTCGAATGAGTTGGATGCACCGCTGATTGTGATTACCTCAATGTTGGCTCAAAGGTATATAAGAAAAGGGTATGAAGCTTAGCTTGCTTTCGTGATGAATACTAAAGAATCTGGGTTGAAGATTAAGTCGGTACCAATAGTTTGTGAATAACTAGACGTATTCCGTGAAGAGTTACCCGGGTTACCTCCTGTTAGAGAAGTGGAGTTTGGTATTAAGCTAGTGCCAGGAACAATGCCTATTTCTAGTGCCCCGTACAAGATGGCCCCGACTCAGTTGAAGGAGTTAAAATCATAGTTGCGAGAATTGACTGACAAAGGTTTCACAAGACTGAGCTCTTCACCTTGGGGTGCTCCTGTATTATTCATGAAAAAGAAAGATGGTTCGATGAGGTTATGTATAAACTACCGATAACTCAACAAGGTAATTGTCAAGAACAAGTATCCTTTGCCAAGGATCGACAACTTGTTTGATCAATTGAAGGGAGCCACCGTGTTTACGAAGATAGATCTTATATCCAGATACTACCAGTTGCGAGTTAAAGAGTCGAACGTGCCTAAGACTTTCTTCAGAACGAGGTATGGTCACTACGAGTCCCTTGTCATGCCTTTTGGTCTAACAAATGTCTCAGCTGCATTTATAGATTTAATGAATTGTATTTTTCGGCCATACTTAGACAAGTTTCTTATGGTATTCATAGATGATATTTTGATTTATTCTCGTAGTAAGTTTGAGCATGCCGAACATTTAAGGATTGTTTTACAGACTTTATGAGACAAGCAATTATATGCTAAGTTTAGCAAAAGTGAATTTTGGCTTCGATAGGTCGGATTCCTAGGTCACATTGTGTCGGGTGATGGCATCCAAGTTTGTCCAAATAAGATTTCTACTATTGTCGAGTGGAAGCTGCCAAGGAATGTAACTAAGGTTAGAAACTTCTTGGGCTTAGTCAGTTACTACCGACGCTTTGTAAAAGGATTTTCTATGATTGCAACTCCTTTGACGAGGTTGCTGCAAAAAGATGTTAAGTTTGAAGGGTTGGAAAAATGTTAGTAGAGTTTTGAGAAGTTAAAGACATTACTGATCGAAGCTCCAATTTTAGTGCAGCCCGAGCCAGGAAAAGAATTTGTTGTCTATTGTGATGCGTGCTTGAATTGATTGGGTTGCATACTTATGCAAGAGGGCAAGGTGATAGCCTATGCTTCAAGACAATTAAAGCCACACGAGAAAAATTATCCAACACATGACTTGGAGCTAGCTGCCATATTTTTTACGTTGAAGATTTAAAGACACCATTTGTATGGTGAAACTTGCCGTGTATTCACCGATCACAAAAGCTTGAAGTACTTGATGACTCAAAAGGAATTGAATCTGAGACAACAGAGATGGTTAGAATTGATTAAATATTATGAGCTAATAATTGATTATCACTCGGGAAAGGCGAATGTGGTCACCGATGCCTTGAGTAGGAAGTCCTTATTTACATTGAAGGCTATGAACACACAATTGGCTTTGTCTAATGATGGTTCAGTTTTGGCAGAGTTAAGAGCCAAACCGACATTTCTCCAAGAAATTTGTGCAGCTCAGAGCAATGATAGTGACTTGCAAGTCAAGAGAGCACAATGTGAGACAGGTATTGAATTAGATTTTCGGATTGGTTCCAATGGCTGCCTGATGTTTTTAGATAAGGTCTGTGTACCCAAAGATAATGAACTCATTCAAACAATTTTGCAAGAGGCACATGATAGTCGTTTGTCTATTCATCTGAGAAGTACCAAGATGTACAATGACTTTAAGACAACATACTGGTGGAATGGCATGAAAAGAGATATCTCTAAATTTGTATCAAAATGCTTAATATGTCAACAGGTTAAGGCTGGACACCAAGTACCTTCGGGCTTGTTACAATCTATGATGGTCCCCTAGTGGAAGTGGAATAGGATTACTATGGATTTCATGACAGGGTTTCCTTTGACACCGAAAAAGAAAGACACTGTTTGAGTTGTGGTTGATATGCTGACAAAGTCAGCTCACTTTATTCTAGTATGAACTGACTACTCACTTGATAAGTTGGCTGACTTGTATATTTTTGAGATTGTTAGAATACACGAGGTGCCATTGTTGATCATCTCAGATAGGGACCTAAGGTTCACTTCAAGATTTTGGAAGAGACTACAAGAGGCTTTGGGTTGAAAGTTGAGCTTTAGCATGGCCTTCCACTCACATACTGATGGTTAGCCTAAGCGAACAATTCAAGTCCTTGAGGACATGTTACGGTGTTGTGTTCTTAAGTTTCAAGGTAGCTGGGAAAAATACTTACCATTGGTGGAGTTCACCTACAACAATAGTTTCCAGACGAGTTTGAAAATGGCACCTTATAAGGTACTGTATGGCTGGAAGTGCCGGACTCCATTATATTGGACAGAACTCAAAGAACATCAGATTCATGGAGTTGACTTAATCAAGGAAACTAAAGAAAAATAAGGTGATACGTGATTGTTTGAAAGCGGCATCGAATAGGCAAAAGTCGTATGCTAATTTGAAGAGAAGAGAGATTGAGTTTCAAGTTGGAGATAAAGTATTCTTGAAAGTGTCTCCATGGAAAAAGATTTTGAGATTTGGCCAGAAAGGCAAATTGAGTCTGCAGTTTATTAGACCATATGAGATTACCGAAAGAGTTAGACATTAACCTATCGATTAGCCTTACCATCTGAACTGGAAAAGATTTGTGACGTATTCCATGTACCCATGTTGCGAAGATATAGATCAGACCCTTCCTACATGATTTCACTGGTAGAAGTTGATATTAGACTGGACATGACTTTTGGTGAAGAACCGGTTAGGATTTTGGCTCGAGAAGTCAAATAGTTGAAGAACAAGAATATTGCCTTGGTAAAAGTGTTGTGGCATGGACATGGAGTTCAAGAGGCTACATGGGAGCCCGAGGAGGCCATGAGAAGCCAATATTTGAACTTAATTACCGGTGAGACTTTCGAGGACAAGAGTCCTTAAGGTGGGAGAATTGTAACATCCTAAATTAGGGCCTAGTCAGAATAGTGGTTTTGAGACTGCAAATCCGATGTAAAAATATTTTTGTATGATTATTTTGAGGTCTAGAACATTAAAGCATGCAAGTGTGAAAGTTTCATGAAGAAAATTCTAGGTGTAAAGTGTCCAATTGAAATTTAGGGACCAAATCAAATAAATTGCAAAACTTGTGTTCTAGAAGCAATTTGTATGAAATTGCTTTGGATAATTAATTAGGAGGTCTTAAATAGCAATTTGCTCAAATTTTGAGTTTTTGGACAAAAATGGGCATGGATAGAAAATTTTGAAAGTTTAGTAAGGAATGACATTTTGGTCATTTAGTAATAAATGAATTAAAAAAGGAAAATCAAAGCAAAAATTTGCTTATCTTCAACCCTTGGCTGCCGAATTTTGTGGAGAACCATAGCTAGGGTTTTCAAACTTTTCATTCTTGGAAGTAAGTGACTCCTAGCCCGTTTTTAATGTTCTTTATATTTTTGAGATCCTCGTAACATACTCTATCCATTTCTTCCCAATTTTTAAGCTAGGGTTTATCTTGAAAATTTGACCCATGCATTATTCTTTGATGATTTATGGAGGATTATGAAAGTTAGATGTTAGATGAACATCTTTTGCTAGGTGATTTTTTCATGAAAACACTTCAAAGGGACCTATTTGTAAAAGGAATAAAATGTGTGGTAGAAACGTGAAATGGAGGATAATATGGGTTGGTATGAGCTTAGAATAGATTCGACTAGGCTTAGGTAACCAAGAAAATACATGCATTTCATTTTATGAGCGTTAGGACTAAATTGTAAAAATGTGAAAGGTTAGGGATAAAATGGTCATTTGTCCAAGAGAGAATTTTTGGGCTAAATTTGAATAATGTGATTGAATAATAATTTATTTTGTTTATATAGACCCCGAGAGATCAATTTTGGAGGTTGACCGTGGAAAACAAAAGGTTTCGGAATAACCGAAATCCAAATTCGAAACATCTTCCAAGTAAGTTCGTGTAACTCGAATGTATACTTTTAATATTTAAAATGTATCCTCTTTGATGTTATGAATATTTGATATTCATGGTATAATAATTCATGTTATATGAATGTAATGTTGAAAAGAGGACTAAAAGTCCCGATTGAATAAAAAGGATGTCCGATGGATTTCCCTAAAATGGAATTGACGGTAAGAAAAAGGATCTAGCACAGACGGCTATTCCTTAGGTGATCTAGCCTCCCGAAGAATAGAGTTTAAATGGATTTAGCCCGGACGGGTAATTCGAACTAGGATCTGAATTTAGCCTGAACTGGTAATTCAGATCCGAGCTTATTAGAGTAATTGTCATTGCAGGGGATTTAGCCTGGACTGGTAATCTCGACATTGCTCTATGAGTCTGTACTACGGGGGATTTAGCCTAGAGTGGTAATCCCAATATTGCTCTATGAATCTATACTACGGGGGATTTAGCCTGGACTGGTAATCCCGCCGTAAGGATTGAAGTTTGCGGGAGTGCATTCATTAAAAAGGTCACTAACATGAATTGAAGATAAATAAGTTAGTACGTTATAAGTGTATTATGGAATATCCATCGAGAATACGAGGAATTCAACAGGATTAATATGAGAAATGGAATTGGAATGCTGGTAATGATGAGCTCATCTAAGACCATTATTGTCCTGTATTGTTATGTGACTAACTTGATGTTTGGGTGTATGTGATAGGAAAAATATTCTTTTCTTGATGGATTGGTGAATTATGTATTTGTATGTTAAAATAATTGGTAAGTTTATTTTCTCGTTATACGAACTTACTAAGCATGTTAATGCTTACCCCGTTTTATTTTCCCTGTCTTTAGAGCTTGTGGACTCATAAAGATTGGAAGATGATTGGAGTACTGGTCACACTATCGACAAGTCTTGCTTCGGTATAAAGAACTTTTATTTTCTTATAATGACATGTATAGGGTTTTTGATCGTTTTGTTATATATGTCATTTGGTTAGCCAAAGAAATGGTTTATCAAGATATGCTAATTCATTTTGTATATGGCCATGAGATGTGGCTCATATTGATAGAAGTTGTAACCTTACTAAATATACATGTTTAAGTTTAAATGTTTCATATGATGTGATTTTATGGTTTAGCATGAATGGTATGGGGTTATAATATGGCCTAAGTATAAAACGTGTAATGTGATAATGTTACTCTTTAATACAAAAAAGGGTAACTTAGCATGTGCTAAAAAATGAGATCAGATTAACATGCAATAAACTTTGCCCAAGTGGTTTAAGGTATGTTTAGACCATGTTAGATACCACTGAAATTAATAAGTGTGTATAGGTGTTAGATGATGACCAATGGCTTGGAAAATAACCTTCAAAAGGTCGACACGGGTAGAAACACGGCCATGTGTCTAGGCCGTCTGTAACACACGGTCTGCCCTCATGGCCGTGTTGTCCAACCGTAGGTCCCCTGCACCTTGAAATTTCAAGTCAGTATGCATGGTAGTAAACACACGGGCAGAGACAAGGCCGTGTGTCTTAGCCATGTGGAAGACAAGGCCTCTGGCCACGGATGTGTGCCTTGGCCATGTGCATCTAAATGGTTGCTGACATCATAAACAGAATGTCAAGGTCTTTGGATATGGTCGATGACACGGGCATGTTCATGGCCGTGTGAGGGACACGGGCTAGGAACACAGGCATGTGCTAGGCTGTGTGAAAACCCCTGTAAGTTCGAAATGAAAAATAAACCCATACGGGTAAGGTACACGGGCGTGTCCCGACTATACGGACGTGTGCCATTCCTCTACACGGGCATGTGAGGCTAAAAGCATGAAATTTTCCTAAGTTTTCCTCAAGTTTTCAGTTTAGTCCCAGACCATTTTTAATGTCTGTTTTGGGCCTCGTAGGCCCATATTAAGGACATCGTGAATATGTTTGATGGTTTTTGATTTGGAACAAAATTTTGTGACGTGGTTTTACTAGAATACTTGTGAAATTGTACGGTAACGTCTCGAACCTTGTCCTAATCTGGGGTAAGGGTAAGCGGTGTTACATATACTAAGTATATGGTTTTGTTTCCCGTGCACAGGTTAGGTACTTAGTGATTCGATCATTGAATTAGCATCCAACAGAAAATCTCATATTCATCAGGTTGATGAAACTTTTCTTAATTTGTTTGGCATGTACCTATAGGATTTTATGTTATACTCTACTTAGTTGGAGAATTAATTCATACTTTGAGATGTTTTATAAAGAGGCGTATATGATAGTTGTCAATGGTTCGTACCATGTATATGTTTGTTGTTGATGATGCTATGGGAGTTTTTAAATGTGATTATAATGCTTTGGATGTGAATTAATATATATAATTGGAAAACAGGATGCATGAAATTCAATGAATAAATAGGTTAATAGTTGAGATACTGATATATATTAATCATGACTTAGTCTTTGGTTTAAATGTATGATTTTTTAATTTATATTGTAATGAATGTTTTCATTTGCTCCAGCAATGAATGTGATATCCCATTGCTCGGACCTGATGATTGGGTCAGTAATTGGGGTGTTACAGTGCCAATAATCAATATGTAAAATTTCATATTGTTTGGAAAATGTTTAGCTATTAAAAAATATTTTTTATCGAAAACTTTCTAGGTAAAAAAACTGTTTTAAGGCTATTTACTAGAAATTAGTTTATAAGAACACAAAGAACACCTAAAACATCCAAAAATCTGATACCAAATGAGAAAAACGAGTGTGGATAAGTGTGGAAGGGGATCATAAAGTTTGTTCAAGCTGTCAATTTTCAAGCTCAAAAGATTATTCAACTTGCAACAAATATTTGTATGGGATCCAGACATTTATGAATTAAGATGTCTTCATAGTGTTCAAATATCTATCTCTTAGCTTCGAAACACACTTTGAATCACTCGATTTCAAGTTTAGGAACCCAAGTTATGACCATTTTAGTGAAGACTATGCGACCAGAATTTTTGGACGAGATTATGATGGGAATTACGAGTTTTGGGATTTTTATTTCGAGTTTAAATCATATTGGATTCAATTTTTAGGCTTAATTTTTATTATATTTGAGCCCAATATCGTATTTATCAGTTATTATCATTTTATTCTGAATTTTTTATAATTATGAAATATTTTAAGTTATTTAGGAGTTTCATGTCAACGAGATAGTTTAGTTTAAAACTACTTCTTGTTTTGGTTAATTAGAGTTCTAGTATACTTAAGGGTTTTGTTTAGATTTATTTATTTAGCCTATATAAAGGCCTTTGCATTGTACACCTAATAATCAATTCATTATTATTCGTCTTCTCTTTTAAGTTAATAAATTCTCTTTGAGTTTTTCTTTTTTCAAGATTTTTTTTGAGTTTTCTTTTAGAAGAGTTTTAACAATATTTTCAGATTTAAGTTCAAACTTTTTTCTTGCTAAGTTTTCTTTCTTGGAGGGGAAATTAGAGCCGCTTAAAGGGGGTTGTGGATTATTCTTATTTCCAAGGCTCCATAGGACTTTTACACGCCATGTTCTATCTTTTTCATCTATCTTCTTTATTTTCTTCTTTATTATTCTAATATTTGATTTATTATTCCATTTTATTTATCTTAGTTTTTATTTTAAATTTTTTATCTGACTTGGATTCGATTGCATTTTAAATTGTGTCAAAATCCAAGTTTCTTTTCAAACATCTAGAGCCCTAAGTCAAATTTAGGACTTGGAAAAACTTTACGAGCCTCTTCAACATTCTTCCACACTTATCCGTATCATTTGGTATCTGATTTGTGCGTTTTAGGTTTTCTTTAGGTTCTTATAAAACTAATTTCCAACAAACAACCTCAAAACAATTTTTTTTACCTAGAAAATTTTAGAGGAATTTTTTAGGGGTTAAACAATTTCAAACGATTTAAAATATTACATAGTGTTTCTTGAAACTATTTTAGAATATTAAAAAATATTTTCCACAAAAAAAAGTGAAAAAAGAGTGAAAAAATAGAAAAATACGAAAAAAAGAAGAAAAATTAAAAAATTATTTGTGGGTTGAATTTTTTGTCCCAACTGTCCAGATTAGATTTACATTATTTGAGGAGGCTACTGTTTAAAATTTGTTAATTTTGGAAATTGAAAACACCTCGAACAAAGTTTGTCAAGTTGCTTCGCAATTTTCAGGTTTTCGAGTTTCAAGGATTTTTATTGACTCTTAGCATTAGGTTTTCATTTTTATTTTTTGCTTTTTATTTTTCATTTACGCGTTCTAACACTTTATTATTTATTTTTTTAGTAGGTTAAATCACGTTGCACGTTCTTTCCTCCATGCAACACAATTCTTTTGTGTCTAGCTGATTTTGGATTCCTAGTGCTACTAGGTTTGCTTTGCTAGTTTGATTCTAATACATTCTGATTAATTAATATAAACACTTTTAAAAGACTCACAAGATTGATTCTTACTTATTAAGAATTTGATTTTTATTTCTAAGTGCATAGCAGTGAGGTTTCCTTAAGTTTTCTTTTCTTGTGTGTTGTGTTCTTTTCAAGCTTTCATAATGATTCGTGATACTATGATTGGGAAGTTACAAAGGGGTGAAGAGGTTCAAAATGCTCAAGATCAGCAATGTGATACTATTCTAGACACAATCAGTAAAAAATTGGAACACCTAAGTACTAAAATTGAGTGTCGGAATCGATATTTTGAGGAGATAAGGTTTATTAGCCTCGTCTTTCTACAAATAATGCTCGACATGTCTCTCGTGAAAATGATGAGACTTTGGTTAATAATGAATGTGGGCTACATTTTTTAGCTAAATCAAAGTTCTCAATTCTAGAATATCATGGAAAGAATGATCAGAAGACTTATTGTAATGGAAAAGGTGATCATAAATTAGTTTGTCAGTTCAAGGGGAGATGGCCAAATGAAAGAAGGAGTACAATTGGTGTAGTTCAAAAGATCATGAGGGTTTCCGATGTCCAATTAGATATCCAATTAAGTGAATAAAATTGAGATATCACCTTTTTGTGCAATGTTATTGGTGTAGTTCAAAAGAGCATAAGGGTTTCCAATGTCCAGTTAAATATCCAACTAGAGAAGAAACTAAGTATGACTTATACCTTTTATTGACTCTTACTCTAATGGAAAAGAGATTTGTGATGGCGAACTTTATGAACCGGAAAATAAGATAGTGAAAATTTTTTCCTCAAATCTATCGAGTTAGATGAGATAGAAACGTCATGGTCTCTTACTGAGATGTATCGTACTGAATTGAATATTCATAAAACTTGTGAAGGGGATATGGGAGATGAGGAAGAATCATGTGAAAAGACCAAGAGAAAAGAGACCTTGAGTGATAAAAGTCTACTTGATGGTCCAAATTTGACGAGTGAAAATCCATATGTGGTAAAATTGGAGAGTTCTCAAGTGGAAAAACAATATGAAATGTGAAACGATGGAAATGTGCAAGTGTACACAATCACAACAAGTAATAAAGTGATAAGTATTGTCAAGTTATTGTACCCACAGGGATTGTGTAAGTGAATATTCATGAAATGTAAAATTTAACAATTTGGTGGAGGAAAAATATATTGATTTGAATAGGTGTTATAAAAACTAAAGTTAACTAAGTGATTAACTAAGAAAATAAAAAGTAAAAATTCCAATGCATGATTTCTTAAAATAAGTTTAATCAATATGACATAAATGTGTTAGATTAATTTTATTATTTAACTTAGAATTATTAATATCTTGTACATGTTGTTACAAATAATTTCACGGCAACTCAGTAACTTGCTAAGTAATGCACATACTTGCCTACTAAAACTCAATAATCTCTTGACCATATCTCTATGTCAATTCAAACGATTAATCAAATTTTAATAAGCAAGTAAAAGATTAAGTGAGGTAACAATATATCTCTATATTGAAACAATTTAATCACAATAATCTTACAAGTTATGCAAGACTAATGTATTGTTTAATATCGTCGCTAATTTAACCCTCAACTACCTTAGAAGATTAAACATGCACCAATTAAATATTGTGTTCATTAATTAAAATTTAAATCAATTTAAATAATTAATTCAATTGTTACCTTACAATTAAAATGTAAACATAACATAAGCATGATTTTTATTTAATTGAACAATTTATTGACATCTAAAAACAGCACAAACACATTTTTAATAATCTTAAGAGGACATAATGCAATTAACCTAACACGAAAGGAATTTAAGTCATTTTAATTAATTAAAGAACAACAACGCAAAAATTCATGTTCATGATAAAAAAAATAAAAAAAAAAGATTAAGAGAAGGGAACTAGAAAAGCAAATCTATGTGGTTTTTTGAAGCTAGATTAGTGCACTCCTCTCGTCTCTGCTTGTTTTGTGATCCAAGGCTTTCATGAACATTTAATTGCTTCTACTACAAAAGGTGTGCAAGCTCTTTTTCAAGAGGGGAAATCGATAAGGGAAGAAAAGAAGTGAAAGGAAACATAAAGGGAAAAAGAGAGAAAATATGTGTGTGTGAGATGTATGAAGTGAGGGATCAAAAATGAAAGAGTGAAGGGAGCTTTTTATAGTGGGAGATGCAGCTAAAATTAGCTAAAAATAGCAGCCAATCCCCCTTCCCATGGTCGACCATGCTAGGTGGAAGGAATGGTTGACTCAAATTTGCTATTTTTAGCTTGTGGCTAAAAAGGGGAGGAGTTTGAATGGCATTTAGGAGGAGTTCAAGGGCTATTTTGCAAGCGTGAAAATTAGCTAAAACAAGTTGATTGGGTCAGCTATATGGGATGGTTTGGGTTGCTCTTTTGGGCTTGTCTGTCCTCCCTCTTTACTTGCCCAATTCAGGCTATTTTCTCTATTTCGAGCTGCTTGTTTTTCCCCAATAAATATCAAACCAGACCAATTGATTTGACAAAGTAAAAAAGAAAAAAGAAAAAAGTTAAGTCCTCCACGTGTAACTGTAACACCCCTTACCCGTGTTCATCGCCGAAACAGGGTATGAGGCATTACCGGAACATACACATGTAATCATACAAAACAAAGACATAATTTTTACATCCAAATTAAACTTGTCAATTTTTATCTCTAAGTTCCTAATATGGATCTACAAGGCCCAAAACATACTATGGAAACAGTTCGGGACTAAATCGAGATCTTTGGAAAACATTGGAATTTTTTTTTGAAAATAGGGTGTCCAAGGCTGTGTCCTTCACACAACCATTCACATGCCACATTTTCCATACACACTCATTCAACCAACTCATGACTCTCACAAAATGAATCATCATAACATATAACTTAACTAATATTAGCCAACATCGATGGCCTTGTACAAAATGACTTATAAAATATTAAAAGCCAACATTTTAGGCCAAATCAATTATGACATATAACAAAATAACCAAGTCCTCTATACATGTGATAATTCAAAATATGAATTTCAAGATACGAAAAGAATAATGATAGTGTGGATGGATCTCCGACGATCTACATACCCCAAGCTAGCTTGGTGACACTATAAAACAAGGGAAAAGAGAGGGGAGCAAGCATATAGCTTAGTAAGTAGGTATGTAAATAAAAAAAAATATTAACATGCTTTTATAAATCCTCAAAATATGTTTTCAAAATAATACAATTATAACCACACATAGATACACTATTTACTCAAGTTCAAAACAAGCTATCTATTTGAGTCATAGTCACTAAATTATTTATATCTGGAGCTATGGAACTCCAAATTAAGATCCACTAATTTTTCCAGAAGCTAGACTTATATATAATCTTACCATAAAATTTTTATTATTTTTGGTTTAGCCAATAAGTACAGTTTATTCCTTAAAGTCACCCATGTTTCACTATCTAACAGTTCCGACCCCTCTTCACTAAAAATTAATTATCTCCTCATACGGGATTCGAATCATTTTCCCATTTGTTTCTTTTTAAAATAGACTTATTAAGGATTTTAATAATAAAAACTATAACTCATAATTATTTTTGTAAAATTTTTAATGATTTTCCCAAATCAGAACAAGGAAATCCAAAATCATTCTGACTCTGTCTCACAAAAATTCATATATCTCGTAATATGAAATTCTCTTTCTTACACCATTTCTTTTATGTGAAAATAGACTCAATAAGATTTAATTTAATATCTTATTAAACCTCCAATTCAATTTTCACCATTTTTGGTAATTTTTGAAAATCACACAACTGCTGCTGTCCAAAACTATTTTATTACTAAATTTCAGTCTTTCATATTTTTCTTTGTAGTAACTTTCATTGTAACACTTATTCCATATCAATCTTACCACAGTTCGATCACATAACGAGCACATTGCTCATAAGTTTACACACACATACATGCACTTATTCATCACATAGTCATATTCAATTACACCTAGTCATTTCTCGTGGAACATATCGGAATAATAACAGATACCCTTGTAGTCAAAGCTACCTTCTTCACAAAGTGGCCTTCACATAGTACCACACTGGTGACCAAAGCTATCTTTCTTCACAAAGTGGCCTTCACATAGTACCACACTTGTGACCAAGCTATCTCTTCTCAAAGTGGCCTTCACATAGTACCACACTTGAGTCACTAGTGACATGTCACTTGTGTCCTATTCTGTTCCTAATGTTCAACCGGGAAATTTCTCACTTTTCAATACTTGTCAATTTCATTCAATATTCAGCCACATTTCATAAAACATAATAAAATGTAATAACGTAAGTAAAAATGATGCATTATTTACATACAAACTTATCTCGGTGCAAAATATGACAAATTTGCAACTTAGTCTACAACCTTTTTTTCCCCGATCAAGGTCAATTCCTCGTCTTTCTTGATCATACTCACATTATTCAATTTAGTCCAAAAATCATACTATGGAAAAATTACATTTTTGCTCCTAAAGTTTTACATAATTACAATTTTTCCCCTAGGCTCGTAAGATGAAAAGCACTTACTTTTCTCAAATTCTAAGCCTAGCCGATCCATAATCCCTCTTATAGCAGCTCAAATTTTTCACTAAATCACATTTTCTGCACATAATTTTACAACTTTTACAAATAGGTCCTTTTAGGCAATTTCATCAAAAATTACTTAGTAAAAGTTGTTTATCACACCTCAAACTTTCATATTCTTCCATAAAACATCAAAACACATGCATGTAATCCATGGGTAAATTTTTAAACACAAACCCTAGCTCAAAATAATGGTGGAAATAGCTAAACCGAGCTACTAGGATCTCAAAAATGTAAAGAACATTAAAAACAGGGCTAAAATGGACTTACAATCGAGCTTGGAAGCTTGAAAAACCCTAGCTATGTCTTCCTCATGTGAAATTCAGACAAGGGGTTGAAGATGGACAAAAATTGGCTTTTAATTTTGTTTTTAATTCATTTTAATTATCAAATGACCAAATTACCCTTAATGAAAAACTTTAGAAATATACCAAACCATGTCCATTTTTTTCCACCAACTTAACCAATGGTCTAATTACAATTTAAAGACCTCCAATTTAAAATTTTATAACAATTGGACACCTCTAACATGTAGAATTCAAGTTTTACACTTTTTTTACAATTTAGTCCTTTTGACTAAATTGAGTGCCCAAACGTCGAAATTTTGGAATGAAATTTTCACGAAATCGTCCTGTGAAATTTTAGGCTATAAAAATATAATTAAAGTGAATTTTACTATGTCGGATTTGTGGTCCCAAAACCACTGTTCTGACTAGACCCAAAATCAGGTTGTTACAGTAACAACCTACTTTTCAATGATGATGGAATAGTGGTTTTGGGACTATAAATTTCTGCCATGTCGGCTTGTAAATACTATTTATAGAATATTTACAGAGTCATAAGAAATTTTAACATTTAGATAACTAATTAAGGAAAAAAGAATTAAATTGTAAAAGGTGCAAAACTTGTTAATTATAGCATTAAGATGATCAAATAGCTTAATTATTAAATGAGGGAGGACTCATATGGTAATTAGACCATAGTAAAAGAAGATTGACGGCTTTGTACTTTGAATTCATTAAAATGAATGATAATTTAAAGGAAAAAGTTGTAATTTGTTAAATAAAACTTAAGTAAAAATAAAATAACAATGCTATCATCTTCCAAAAGGAAGAATCACCGAAAATTAAGGTGTTAAAACACCATTTTTACCAAGCTTGAAGTTCTACTATGTTCTTGGCTTGCATGTAAGTAATTTCCAACTCGTTTCTTATGATTTTTATGTTTTTGAGATCGTTGCAACTAGGTCCAACTAGCCCGTACCTTCGTTTTTGAATCTGTTAAAAATTTTAGAAGTTGCCATTGATGAATCTTGATTGCTTTTTACAATAACTATGCTTTTGAAGCTTTGATTGTGGTATTTGGTTGTTTTATTAAGTGATTTTTGTTAGATTTTGATTTGAGAATTGAATTCTTAAAATGTCAAAATTTCAAGGTTTGATAATAAAGATTGTTAAAAGGCTTAGAATATTTGGTTGTAATTTGGTTCCTAGAAAATGGTAAATATGATGAATTTCGGGTTAGAGGACTAAATTGTAAAAGCTATAAAAGTTTAGGGAAAATATGTAATTAATAAAAATTTACCGTCCAAATGCATTGAATGGAATGTGAAATGTGTATGAGATTAATATATTGTATTTAATTATTATATAGATAAAAACTTGGATAAAAAAAGACAATAATCGAGGAAAAGAGAAAATAGAGAATTAGTTCCTGCGTGTTGATCGGCATTTAAAAGTAGGTAAGTTCATGGTATTTTAATACATAAATGAATTTCTACTTGTATTCTTATATTATAGCTCTTTAATTAAATTTTATAAATAATTATTGAATGAATGCATATACGTGCCCCTGTTTGTACTTCAGTACCCCTGAATGCACATACATGCCCCTTTTTGTACTTTCGTACCCCTGAATGCACATACATGCCTTTGTTTGTTCTTCGGTACCTTTGAATGCACATATGTGCCCCTGATTGTACTTCGGTACCCCTGAATGCATATACGTGCCCTGCTTATACTTTGGTAATCCTGAATTAAATAATACGTGCATTGAGTATAGTTATACTTAGAATAAATGTTATACTATGTCTTTATTATGCTATGTAAGCTTACAGGTTTTTGTTGATTGTTTTGTAGATAACCGTTGCTGACATTTTGGAAGGATCAATCAACCAGCTCACACTATCCATCTAAGTATGCTTATATTTCATAGATAAACATTGATTGTTAGTTGTTGATTGAAGTGTGTTTGATCATGGAACAATGCTTAATTACTTAATGTCTTGTAAATGAGCTTTTTTAAGCATATTTGTGATCAATTGTTTAGTATAATGTGGTGCCTTTGAACGGAACATTGGTTGGATAATGTAGATTAGTTGATTTGGTATATTGAGGTATGTTGTGTGTAACACCCCTCACCCGTATTCGATGCTGGAACAGGGTTACGAGGCATTATCGAACTTACATCGCAAACAATCATACAATTCCGAGTCATAAATTTCAACCAAATTTAAAACCATTTGCATTTAGTCATAAAGTCCCTAATACGATCCTACGAGGCCCAAATCATGCTTTGGAAGTGCTCTGGGATTAAATCGAGAACTTAGAAAATTTTTACAAAACATAGAAGATTTTTGTCAGGTATAAGGGTCACACGCTCGTGTGGTTTGAGACACGTCCATGTGGGCAGGCCGTGTGGTCACACACGCCCGTGTCCTTAACTCGTGTAACTCTCTGTTTTGCAAGGGATGAACAATTTGAAGTCACACGGCCAAGCCACATGCCCGTGTGCTAGGCTGTGTGATTAATTAATTTTCATAAAATAGGTGCAGACTTCACGCGGCCAGGACACACGGCCATGTCTGGGGCCGTGACCCTCACACTGCTGAGACGCATGCCCGTGTCTCTACTTGTGTGCTCAATTCTGAGCATTCTGTTTCTCAAAATTAAGATGCAGGGGACACATGGCCGAAACAAATGCCCATGGGGCAGGCCGTGTGTCACATACGGCCTAGACACACGCCTATGTGTCTATCCGTGTGGACAAAAAATAAAGGCTATCTACCAAGCCAATTTGCCACCCTCTTTTGCATACATATACACAACATCAAATGACATAACTCATAGCATACTTAGACAACCAAAACATACACAATCAAGGCTAAAACATGTCATTTCAATACCTAACATACTTGCAACATCATATTTTACCAAACCAAACCATACCATTCACATTCTACAAGCTTCAATATGGTTACCATTAATATGCATTGTATCATATGGATCTTCAAGCATACCAATGAACCAAAACTCATTCATTAACAACAAAGCTATATAGCCATAAATAAACATATAGTGAACCATTACAAAACACATAAACAAAAGGCATTGGCACATATACTTATATAAATAGGCTTACAACCATTTTAGTCAAAATAAGCCAATTACATTGCTAAATACCAAATCACCTTAAACAACTATAAGCCAACACATTTTGGCCAAAATCATAATGACACATGTACCCAAAATGACCAAGTCCCTATACATGCCATATACTCAAAATGTTTAAAATCATCGATACCAAAAATGACTGTTTGATAGTGTCATGCGATCTCCAACGACCTCCAACCCGAGCTAGCTTTGTAACATTATAAAACATGGAAAAATAAAATGAAGTAAGCTATATAGCTTACTAAGCTCGTATGAAATAAATAAGAAAATCTTACCATACATTTAACATTCAAGTAAAGTAATATAAGATAATGTAATTTACTATAATCTCATGACCATAATTCATTCCATCACAACTTAACTTGAAATCATCATTTCACGAATTCAATAATAATAAGCTTTATGTACAAACTTGTACCATCTCTTAATAATTTCATACTTATTCTCATCGTTGACATACCTAATGAACCATTCAGAATAATAATATCAGATGCTCAGGAAACCTTGCACACAAGGTGTCACATATGTAGTCATTGCTACCTCTATCTCATAACACATATATGCTCACTCTCGAGCCATCAGCGGGCTTGCTCATACAAGCTGTAACGCCCCGTACCCGAGACCGTTTTCGGAGTCGAACACGAGGTGTTAACGGACTTAATTCATTAATTAAACAGCTCATACAATTCATTTTAAAATTTCCAGACAAGCTGGCTAACTGCATCACAGTCCCTTTAAAAATCATATCTCGAGTTACAAAACTCGAAATCCAATTCCGTAAATTTTTCCTGAAACTATACTCATATATCTATCTACTAATTTTTTTCTAGAATTTTTGGTTGGGCCAATTAGTACAGTTTATTAGTTAAAATCTCCCCTATTTCAGGGTTCGACTACTCTGACCTCTGTGTATTACGAATCAGATATCTCCTTGTACAGAGCTTCAATGACTATGCCGTTTGTTTCTAATAAAACTAGACTCAATAAGGAATCTTTACATATAAAGAATGACTTCTAATTGCCTTTGTAAAATTTATGGTGAATTTCCAAAGTCAGAACAGGGGATCCAAAAATTGCTCTAGCCCTGTTTCACAAAAATTTAAACATCTCATAAAATATAACTCATATACCTATTTTGTTCCATTCATATGAAAATAGACTCATATTTCTTTAATTCCATATTTTATTCATCATATAATTATATCTCTACTATTTTTAATGATTTTTCAAACTCACGTCACTGCTGCTGTCTTAATCTATTTTATGGTAAATTTTACCTATTTCATGGTATCCGTGGATTAGCTAGTAATTTGACATACATAACACCAAATATGATCATGATTAGCCATTCCTATGGCTAATCATTACCAAGCATTTCCATACCACTCAATAACCATATCATAAGACCATATATACAAAATGATTATACTGCTATACATGCCATACTCAAAATATACAAGCCATTATGCCAAGATGGTATACGGATAGTGTGAGCGAGCCTCCGACCGTTCCCGATTTTCGAGCTGGCTTGTCAAAACTACAAGGAATGAAAAGGAGGGAGTAAGCATAAATGCTTAATAAGTTCACATGCAAATAGCAAGTAACATAACCATATAAGCAAACATAAAACATCATTTGCATAATCATCACCAAGACATTCATATCACATTTTCATTTATCATCTAACCATATTGTTGTTATATCGATTTTTCAACCCGAGGGTTAAGTACATACCTGTTCAAAGTACCCATTTCACAGCACTTACCAATACGTCCCTTTCATCTTGAGTATTCCTCCATTTCAGTAGAACTTTACCCGTTGAACACATCGGAATATAATTCGGATACATGGAAAGTTTGCACATAAGTGCCACATATGTAGCCAAGCTACCATGTAACCCGCCCATAAGTGAACTCGGACTCAACTCAACGAGCTCGGGCGTTCGCATCCATGAGTGAACTCAGACTCAACTCAACGAGTTCGGATGCCTAGTTACATCTCACGAACTCGGACTCAACTCAACGAGTTCGGACATTTGCATCCATAAGTGAACTCGGACTCAACTCAACGAGTTCGGATGCCTAGTTACATCTCACGAACTCGGACTCAACTCAACGAGTTCGGACATTTGCATCCATAAGTGAACTCGGACTCAACTCAACGAGTTCGGATGCCCAAATATCCCAGTGACATGTCACTCGTATCCTAATCCATTCCTCAGGCTCAACGGGACATTTTTCCCAATCATATGTCTCAACCATCTTCTATGGAATGTCGATACCGATACTCGGTAGTATTTCACATTTTCCAAGTATATCACATAATTTGACATATTATCAAACAATTGTCACAAGTATGATATTTCATAATAATTATCATATCATTTAAATAACATTAAAACATTTAAAACAATAACTATGTTACCAACATTTACATATGAACTTACCTCGGTATGCGAAAATGGCTACTTTTACCATTTCGTCCACAACTTGGTATTTTCCCCATTTTAGCCCGAATTTTAGTTTTCCTTGCTCTATCATTTAAAATATAGTCTAATTAGGACTCACATTATTCAAATTGACCCAAAATCATATTTTGGAAAAATCACAATTTTGCCCCTAAACTTTTGCATATTTACACTTTTGCCCCAAAGCTCGTAAATTAAACTTCAGCCTATTTTCTTATGTTTTATGACATGCTGATCATTTTTCCCTTCTATGGCAACATAAATTCTCACTCTAACATGTACTTATGACTATTAGGTATTTTTACCGATTAAGCCCTTTTGCTCGTTTTCACTTAAAATCGAGTAGCACAAGTTGTCTAACATAATTTAAAACCTCATATTCTATCATAAAACACAAAAATACACAAATTTCACCTATGGGTATTTTTCCAAATATAAACCCTAGGTTAAATTATTGCTAGCATAAGCTAAATCGAGCTACCGGGACTCTAAAAACGTAAAAATCATTAAAAACGAGGCTAGAACGGACTTACAATCGAGCTTGGAAGCTTGAAAAACCCTAGCCATGGTTTCTCCTTGCTATATTTTTCCATGGGGTTGAAGATGAGCAAAATTGGCTTTTAATTTTGTATTTTAATTCATTTCACCCCTAAATGACCAAAATGCCCTTACTACTAAACTTTCCAAAAATTCCATCCATGTCCAATTTTTGTCCATAGACTTAGAAATTGGTAAAATTCTATTTAAGAGCTCCTAATTAATATTTCAAAACAATTTCATACTAGAAACTTCTAGAATGCAAGTTTTGCAAATTATTCGATTTAGTCCCTAATTTCAATTTAAGCACTTTATGCATAAAATTTCTTCACGAAATTTTCACACAATCATGCAATCATATCATAGACCTCAAAATAATCATAAAATAATTATTTCTATCTTGGATTTTGTGGTCACGAAACCACTATTCCGACTAGGCCCAAAATTAGGATATTACACAAGCTGTCAGTCAAGATGTAGCTACACGGTGCTGCTCACACAAGCTATCAAGTAACTGCAACATATACCGAGATACTCAGCAGCCAGTAGGACGTACAGGACCGACACCCGGATCACATAACATAATACCCTAGTGACATGTCACTTGTATCCTAATCTATTCCTTAGGTTCAATTGGGATTTCTCGCTTGCCAAAACGTCATCAAACGTGCCCGTAGAGTCGTTCACACAATTCATACAAAATTAAAGCATTTAAAATACAATTATAATAAAGCTTATTTACATACGAACTTACCTCGTTTACAAAAACAGTGAAAAGGATCTATTCGTCAATTACTTTATTTTTCCCTTGATCTAGATTCGAACTTCATTTTTCATTATCTATAATACCACATTTAAGTCATTTAATCATCAAGCTATTCAATTCTATCCAAAATCACATTATGAAAAAAATTATATTTTTGCCCCTAATATTTCAACATTTTACAATTTACTCCCTAGGCTCGTAAAATGAATTTCTTTCAATTTCTTCCCAACTCAAGCCCAGTCGAGCGTTACCCTTACTCGTAATAGCCCACAGTTTACATTTATTCACACTCTCACATACATTTTTTAACACTTTACAAATAAGTCCCTATTTGACATTATTATCGAAAATCACTTTACAATGTTGTTTAACAAACAACAAACGTGTATTTTCTACCATCAAACATCAAAATAGAAGCATATTCAACCTAGGTAAATTTTATAATTTAACTTTCTTTCAAATTAGTCCTTTAAATAGCTAGATCAAGTTATAACGATCTAAAAAATATAAAAATCATTAAAAACGGGACAAGAACGGACTTACAATCGAGCTTGAAAGCTTGGCCAAAACCCTAGCTATGGCTTCCTCCAAAATTTCGGCTATGAGGGGACTCAATTGAAGCAAATGAACATCTTTTATTAGGCTAATTTGTCTTTATTTACCAAATTACCAATTTACCCTTAATACATAAATTTAAAATTTCACCTAATCATGTCCATTTTTGTCCATCCTTATAATGGTCTAAGTACCATTTAAGGACCTCCAATTTAAAAATTTATAACAATTAAACACCTTTAGCGAAGTGAACTCAAGTTTGGCACCTATTGCAATTTAGTCTTTTTAGCTAAATTGAGCACTCAATCAATAAAATTTCTTAACGAATTTTTCACACAATTACTCTATCATGCTGTAGACCTTAAACAAATAGTAAAATAAATATTTCTTCTTTGGATTTGTGGTCCCAAAGCCACTTATCTGATTTGATCCAAAAATGGGCTGTTACGACTCTCCACCCTTAGGGATTTTCATCCTCGAAAATCTTACCAGAAAAGAGGTTAGGGTACTATTTTCTCATAGCTTCCTCGGGTTCCCACGTAGCATCTTCGATCCCATGTCGTTGCCACAAAACTTTTACTAGAGCTATGCTTTTATTTCTCAACTGTGTAACCTCTCAAGCTAACACTTTGATCAGCTCTTCACCGCATGTCATATCGGGTTGAATCTCAATCTCTGACAGTGAGATTACATGCGATAGATCTGATCGATATCATCGCAACATCTACACATGAAATACATTTTGGATCCTTTCTAACTCCAATGGCCAAGCTAGTCAATATGCCACTGGCCCTATTCTTTCAATAATCTCATACGGCCCAATGAAACGCAAACTCAACTTGCCTTTGCGACAAAATCTAAGAACTTTCTTCCACGGTGACACTTTTCGAAACACTTTATCACCAACTTGAAATTCAATATCCTTCCGTTTCAAATCTGTGTATGATTTTTGTCGATTCAAAGCTACTTTCAAACAATTTGAATTACCTTCACTTTCTCTTTAGTTTTCTGATCAAATCAACCCCGTGAATCTGTTTCTCACTAAGCTCTGTCCAGTATAGCGCAGTTCAGCACTTGCGACTGTATAATGCTTTATACGGTGCCATTTTTATACTCGATTGAAAATTATTGTTATAAGCATATTTCTCCCAACTACCTTTTAACTTTAAAACACAACAGCAAAGCATATCTTCGAGAATTTAAACCACTCTCTCAGATTGACCGTTGGTTTGTGGATGAAATGCAGTACTAAAATTCAACCTTGTCCCTAATACTTCTTGCAATTTCTTCCAAAATCGCGACGTGAACCTCAGATCTCTATCCGAAATAATAGAAGTAGACATTCCGTGAAATCTAACAATCTCAAAAATGTACAATTCAGCAAGTTTATCAAGTGAATAATCAGTACGTACCGGAATAAAATGAGCCGATTTCATCAACCTATCAACAATGACCTAAACATTATCTTTCTTTTTCAGAGTTAGAGGTAACCTCGATACAAAATCCATCGTAACTCTATCCAATTTCCACTCGAGTATCATCACAGGCTGAAGTAAACCCGAAGGCACTTGATGTTCGGCTTCCACTTGTTGACAAATCAAGCATCTCGTTACAAACTCTGAAATGTCTAGTTTCATGCCTTCCCACCAATACAATTTCTTCAAATCGTTATACATCTTTGTACTCCTAGGATAAACAGATAGACAACCATTATGTGCCTCATGAAGAAATTTTTGAATCATTTCAGTATCTCTTGGTACACAAATCCTATCTCGGAACCTCAAACAATCATCGGATCCAATCTGATATTCTGAATCACTATTCGATTTGTATTGAACTCTTTTGGCTTGCAACTCATTATCACCTTTCTAAGTTTTGTAAATTTGCTGAAGAAATACTGGTCTAGCTTTCAACTCAGCTAAAATCGATCCATCATCAGATAAGATTAACCGTGTATTCATTGTGCTCAAAGCAAACAAAGACTTTCTACTTAAAGCATCTGGAACTACGTTCGCTTTCCCTAGGTGATAGTCGATCACTATCTTATAATCTTTCAATAGTTTGAGCCATCTCCGTTGTCATAAATTCAAATATTTTTGAGTTATTAAATACCTTAAACTCTTGTGGTTAGTAAAGATGTGACACTTCTCACCAAATAAATGCTGTGTCCAAAATTTTAAAGCAAACACAATAGTGTCTAGTTCCAAGTCGTGCATCGGATAGTTCTTTTCATGCGGTTTCAACTGCCTCGAGGCATAAGCTATCACTTTACCTTTTTGCATCAACAAACAACCTAAATAGTTCAATGATGCATCACTAAAAATCACAAACTCTTTCCTCTACTCAGGTTGCACTAAGACTCAGATTGCACTAACACCGGTGCTTCAGTCAAAAATGCTTTCAACTGCTCGAAACTCTATTGACATTTCTCAGACCACTCGAATTTCACATCTTTTTGTAAAAGTCTGGTCATAGGTGTAGCTATCATCGAAAATCCTTTAACAAAACGCCAATAATAACCGACCAAGCCCAAAAAGCTCCTAACTTTTGATACATTTCTCGGTGATTTCCAATCAACAACTGCCGAAATCTTACTCCGATCAAATCGTATACCTTCTGCGGAAATAATATGTCCCAGAAATCTAACTTCTCGGAGCCAAAACTCACTTTTGCTAAATTTAGCAAACAATTGTTTGTCTTGCAAGGTCTATAATACAACTCTTAAATGCCCAGCATGTTCAGACTCATCTCGTGAATAAATCAAAATTTCATCAATAAAAATAACCACAAATTTATCTAAATATGGTCTGAAGATTCAATTCATCAAGTCCATAAAAACTGCAGGAGCATTAGTTAATCCAAAATGCATAAAAGGAATTCATAATGCCCGTACCATGTTCTGAACGCGGTTTTCAGCACATCTGAATCCTTAACTCTCAGATGATAATAACCAGATCTCATATCTAACTTCGAGAACACTGTTGCCCCTTTCAACTGGTCAAAAAGATCATCAATTCTCGGTAAAGGATACTATTTCTTTATTGTAACGATAATTAATACAAAGTCTTATGGACTCGTCTTTCTTCTTGATGAAAAACACTGGTACACCCCAGGGCGAAAAACTTGGTCTCACAAAACCCTTATCTGTCAACTCTTACAATTGAGATTTCAATTCTTTCAATTCAGTCAGAGCTATTCTATACGGAGCTATCGATATTGGTGAAGTTCCCAGTAGTAAATCAATGGTAAACTCAACCTCTCTATTTGGTGGTAATCCAGGCAACACTTTTGGAAACACATCTGGATATTCACTTACTACCGGCACAAATTTGATCTTCAATTCAGGCACTTTCGTATTCAGTACATACGCAATATAAGCTTCACAACCTTTTCTTATGTACCTCTAAGCTAACATCGATGAAATCACAATAGGAAACTCACTCAACTCATTCGATTCAATCCGAAGAATTTCTTTATCTTGACATTTCAATTCAATAATCATTAAAGGACAACTCTTGAAAACTTTATCAACTAAAACATATTTGCCTAAAGGGATCAACACTTTAATCACATACTCAATAAGCTCAACAGGCAAATTCTTACTAGAAACCAAATTCATGCAAATATAAGAATGAGTCGATCTAGGATCAATCAATGCAATTACATTAGTATCATAGAGAGAAAATGTACCAGTGATAACATCAGAGGATGACGCATCTTCGTGAGTACGAATAGCATAGGTTCTAGCAGAAGCTCTAACCTCTGATCTCACAGTCAAATCTTTCGTTACACCTCTGTTATTGGTTCCCATATTTCTTGGTGGCCTTCCTCTAGTGGTAGTGATACTCGACCTTGCACTCTGAAACTTATCTTTCTCAGCCATTTCAAGGCAATCTTGAATGAAGTGATCTTGGGAGCCACATTTAAAGCAAGCTCGGTCATTCATTCTACATTCACCAGGATGTCATCTACCACAGTGTTGACATTCAGGTCTGTTAGACCTAGCATTACCAACGATCACTATTGATGTAGTTTGGGCCTTCAAAACCGAATATTGCTTTCTGCGATCTCTATTGGGATATCTAGCTAAAACATTTGAACGAGTATAAAAATCCCTTGATTTCTTTGATGAAGATTGAAATGACTTATTCATCAGTCTTTTTCTCGAATCGCTAGCCTCAAACTTAACTTTTCTCTTTTCTTTGGTTAACTCTTTAGCTTGCAAGTTCGGATGACTAGCACAACAAATTCTTTCAACTCTATAATCCCTACTAGCAATCTAATATCCTCGTTCAACCCATCTTCAAATCTTTTACACATAATGGCCTCGGTGGAAACACATTCCCGAGCATACTTACTGATCCTAACAAACTCTCGCTCATATTTAGTCACAGACATATGACCCTGTTTCAACTCTAAAAACTCTTTGCATTTCTGATCAATGAACCGTTGACTAATATATTTCTTTATGAACTCATCTTGAAAGAATTCCCAGGCAACTCTTTCTCTCGGTACCACGGATACAAGAGTATTCCACCATTGATATGTCAAGTCCCTTAGAAGTGATATAGCACATTTTAAGCACTCATCCGGTGTGTAAGAAAGCTCATCAAATACCCTGATAGAGTTCTCAAGCCAAAACTCTGCTCTTTCGGGATCGTTGTCAACATTAGCTCTAAATTCTTCAGCCACTTATTTTCTAATCTTTTCAACTGAAGGCTTGTTTAGTCTTAACAATTCCACACCTTGAAGAGCTACGAAAACTAGTTGGGGGTTAGGTGGGGGTGGAGGATGTTCAACAGCCGGATTTGTTCGAACAAACTCGGCAAACCACTCATTCATCCTTTGGAAGAAGGCTTCCCTAGTCTCTCCTTTCTGACTAACCGTTACTGGTCTACTTTCAGATGGCCCTATCCCTTGAGCGGGAGTCGACGCATTACTTTCAAGATCATCAGCTGCATCTAGGTCAGGGTCCATTTACTATATGAAAATACAATTTAAATTGTCAAGAGTTGTCATACTATCAAAAATTATATATGGCATGTATAGCTAGACTCTCACACAAGTTACGTTAGTCTGAGAATTGACTAAATTATAGCTCTGACACCACTAAATTTAACACCCCTTACTAGTATTCCACACCAAAATAGGGTTACGAGGCTTTACCAGACTTACGTCGCAAACAATCATACAATTCCGAGTCATAAATTTCAACCAAATTTAAAACCATTTTTTCAGTCATAAAGTCCCTATTACGAACCTACGAGGCGCAAATCATGCTGTGGAAGTGGTCTGGGATTAAACCGAGAACTTAGGAAATTTCTACAAAACTTGGAAGATTTTTGTTTGGTATAGGGGTCACACGCCCATGTGGTTTGGGACACGCCTGTGTGGGCAGGTCATGTGGTCACATACGCCCGTGTCCTTAACCTATGTAACTTTTTATTTTGCAAGGCATGAAGAAATTTAAGTCACATGGCCAAGCCACACGCCCGTGTGATTAATTAATTCTCATAAAATAGGTGCAGACTTCACACGTCCAGGACACACGCCCATGTCCGAGGCCATGTCCCTCACACGGCTGAGACACACACTCATGTCTCTGCCCGTGTTGCACAATTCTGAGCACTCTATTTCTCAAAATTAAGGTGCAGGGGACACGGCCGAAACACATGCCCATGGGGCAGGCTGTGTGTCTATCCATGTAGACAAATGTAAAGGCTATCTACCAAGCCAATTTGCCCCCCTCATTTGCACACACATACACAACATCAAATGGCACAACTCATAGCATACTTAGACAACCAAAACATCCATAATCAAGGCTAAAACATGTCATTTCAATACCTAACATACTTACAACATCATATTTTACTAAACCAAACCATACTATTCACATTCTACAAGCTTCAATATGGCTACCATTAATATGCATTGTATCATATAGATCTTCTAGCATACCAATGAATCGAACTCATTCATTTAACAACAAAGCTATATAGCTATAAATAAACATATAGTGAACCATTACAAAACACATAAACAAAAGGCATTGGCACATATATTAATATAAATAGGCTTACAACCATTTTATTCAAAATAAGCCAATTACATTGCTCAATACCAAATATAAGCCAACACATTTGGCCAAAATCATAATGACACCTATACCCGAAATGACCAAGTCCCTATACATGCCATATAATCAAAATGTTTAAAATCGTCAATACCAAAAATGACAGTTTGATAGTGTCATGCGATCTCCGACGACCTCCAACTCGAGCTAGCTTGGTAACACTATAAAACATGGAAAAATAAAACGGAGTAAGCTATATAGCTTACTAAGCTCGTATGAAAGAAATAAGAATATCTTATCATACATTTAACATTCAAGTAATGTAATATAAGATAATGTAATTTACCATAATCTTATGACCACAATTCATTCCATCACTACTTACCTTGAAATCATCATTTCACGAATTTAATAATCATAAGCTTTATGTACATACCTGTACCATCACGTAATAATTTCAACTTATTCTCATCGTTGCCATACCTAATAAACCACTCGAAAAAATAATATTGGATACTCAGGAAACCTAGCACACAAGGTGTCACATATGTAGCCATTGCTACCTCTATCTCATAACACATATATGCTCGCTGTCGAGCCATCAACGGGCCTACTCACACAAGCTGTCAGTCAAGACGTAGCTACACAGTGCTGCTCACACAAGTTTTCAAGTAACTGCAACATATACCGGTATACTCAGCACCTAGTAGGATGTAAAGGACCCACACCTGAATCACATAACATAATACCTTAGTGACATGTCACTTGCATCCTAATCTATTCCTTAGGTTCGATTGGGATTTATCGCTTGCCAAAACATCATCGAAGGTGTCTGTAGAGTCGTTCACGCAATTCATACAAAATTAAAAGTGTAACTCCCCCGTACCCGAGACCGTCGCCGGAGTCGAGTACGAGGTGTTACTAAACATAATTCATTAATTAAACAACTTAAACAATTTATTTTAGAATTTCCAGACAAGCTGGCTAACTGCGTCATAGTCGCTTAAAAATTCATATCTCGAGTTTCAAAACTCAAAATTAAGATCTGTAAATTTTCCATGAAACTAGACTCATATATCTATCTACTAATTGTTTTCTAGAATTTTTGGTCGAGCTAATTCGTACAGTTTATTGATTAAAGTCTCCCCTATTTTAGGGTTTGACTACTCTAACCCTTGTGTATTACGAATCAGATATCTCCCTCTACAGAGTTTCAATGATTATGCTGTTTGTTTCTAATAAAACTAGACTCAATAAGGAATCTATACATATAAAACATCACTTCTAATTATTTTTTTTACAATTTATCGTGAATTTTTAAATTCAGAATAGGGGATTTAGAGACCACTATAACCCTGTTCCACCAAAATTTAAATATCTCATAAAATATAACTCATTTACCCTTTTTGTTCCATCCATATGAAAATAGACTCATCAAGCGCTTGGAGAATGCCAAAAGGATCAGCGTATTCAGGCCCAATACGTTGTTGTATTCCTGCTTTGATTTCATAACTTATTCTTCCTTTAATTCCATTTCTACTATTTTTATTGATTTTTCAAATTCATGCCACTGCTGCTGTCTGATTCTGTTTTGTGGCCAATTTTACCTTTCCAAGGATTTTCATGGTTTAGTTAAGACATAAAGCATACATGTTATCATATATAAACTTGATTAGTCATTCCAATAGCTAATCATTTACAAACCCTTTTCTTACCAAACTATAACCATATCATATGATCATTTACACAAAGTGAGTATATTGCTATACATGCCACACTCAAAATATACAAGCCATTTTACCAGTTTAGATCTTCGGATAGTGTGAACAAGCCTTCAACCTATCCCAATTCTTAAGCCGTCTTGTCAAAACTACAATGAGTGAAAAGGAGGGAGTAAGCATAAATGCTTAGTAAGTTCACATGCAAATAACAAGTGACAAAATCATGCCATTCAACATAAACATTATTTGCATAAACAACACCAAGACATTCATGTTACATTTGCATTTAATATCTTACTACAATTTCATAATACTAAGTTCTTAACCCGAGGGTTTAAACACATACCTATCAAATTTTCTTATTCACCACACTTACCAACATGTCACCTTCGTATTAGGCATTCTCCTTAATCTATTAGAGATCTCCCGTTGAACACATCAAAATATAATTTCGGATACGTGGATAGTGTACACATAAGTGCTATACTCATAGCTAAACAAGCTCAGTAGCTTTTGAAATCTATGTAGTCAAGCTACCATGTAACCTGCCCATAAACGAACTCGGACTCAAGTCAACGAGCTCGGGCGTTCGCATCCATAAGTGAACTCGGACTCAACTCAACGAGTTTGGAACTCAACCATCCTAGTGACATGTCACTTGTACCCTAATCTATTCCCAAGGTTCAAACGGGATTCTTCTCAATTACACATTTTTATTGTCTTCTTCGAAATATAGAAACCGATACTTGCTAGCATCTCATACTTAGCAAGTTGTTCACATAATTTGCATATTACCAAATAATAATTCACAAAACATAATATTTCATGATAATAAGTATAATATCATATAAATATCATTAAATCAGTAAAAATAAAAAATTATGTTACCTTATTTACACATTAACTTACCTCGATACAAAATATTAGCAATCGAGCCTATTCCTCGTAAACTTTTTTTTCCCTCAATCACGACTTGAATCTTGTTTCTCTTGATCTATAATACCAAATTAATTTATTTAATACATACACTCATCAAAGCAGCCCCTAGTACGAACTTTGGAAAAATTACCATTTTGCCCCTAAACTTTTACATATTTGCACCTTTTGCCCCAAGGCTCGTAAATTAAACCTCATCCTATTTTCTTATTTTTTATGACATGCTGATCATTTTTCCCTTCTATGGAAACATCAAATTCACACTCTAACATGTACTTATGAATATTAGATATTTTTACCTATTAAGCCCTTTTACTGGTTTTCACTTAAAACCGAGTAGCACAAGTTGTCTAATATAATTTAAAACCTCATATTCTATCATAAAACACCAAAATACAAAAATTTCACCTATGGGTATTTTTCCAAATATGAACCCTAGATTGAATTATTGCTAGCATAAGCTAAATCGAGATACCGGATTTCAAAAACATAAAAATCATTAAAAACGGGCATAGAAATCACTTACAATCAAGGCTTAAAAGTGTTGAAACCCTAGCTATGGTGGAGAGCAAAATTTGGCAGCAACTTATGGAGAAGATGATCATTTTTGTGTTATTTGTCCCATTTTATTTCATTTAATATCCAAATGACCAAAATGCCATTCCTTAATAAACTTTCAAAAATTCCATCCATGTCCAATTTTTGTCCATAAACTTAGAAATTGGTTAAATTGCTATTTAAGGCCTCCTCATTAATATTCCAAAGCAATTTCATACTAAAAAATTCTAAAATGAAAGTTTTGCAAATTATTCAATTTAGTCCCTAATTTCAACTTAAGCACTTTATGCATAGAATTTTGTCACGAAATTTTCACACAATCCTGCAATCATATCATAAACCTGAAAATAATTATAAAATAATTATTTCTATCTTGGACTTGTGGTCACAAAACCCCTATTCCGATTAGGCCATAATTCGGGATATTACAACTCTCCCACCTTTAAGGATTTTCGTCCTCGAAAATCTTACCGGTAAACAGGTGTGGGTATTGATTTCTCATGGTTTCCTCAGGTTCCCATGTAGTCTCTTCTACCCCATGTTTTTTCCACAATACTTTCACGAGAGCGACACTTTTATTTCTTAGTTGCTTGACCTCTCGAGCTAAAATCTTAATCGGTTCTTCTTCGTAAGTCATATCCGGTCATAGCTCAATTTCTGTCGGTGAAATTATATGTGAAGGATACGAACGATACCGATGTAGCGTAGATACATGAAACACATCATGCATCTTTTGTAATTCAGATGGAAATGCTAACCGATAAGCTACTGGTCCAACTTTTTCAATTATTTCATACGGTCCAATAAAACGTGGACTTAACTTGCCCTTCCGTCCAAATCTAAGAACTTTGTTCCATGGAGATACTTTTAAAAATACCTTATCACCAACTTGAAACTCGATTTCCTTTCGTTTCAAATCCGCATAAGATTTTTGTCTATCCGAAGCAGCTTTCAAACAATCTCGAATCACTTTCACTTTTTCTTTAGTTTCTTTTATTAGATCAACTCCATAAATCTGATTTTCCTTAAGTTCAGTCCAATACAATGGCGTCCGACATTTACGACCATACAATACTTCATAAGGTGCCATCTTCAAACTCATCTAATAACTATTATTATAAGCAAATTCTATCAACGGTAAGTATCTTTCCCAACTACCTTGAAATTCCAATACACAACATCTGAGCATGTCTTCAAGAATCTGAATCACTCTCTCTGATTGTCCATCAGTTTGTGGATGAAAGGCAGTGCTGAAATTTAACTTCGTACCTAATGCCTCTTGCAAGTTTTGCCAAAATCATGAAGTAAATCTCGGATCTCTATCCGAAATGATTGACAAAGGTATTCCGTGAAGTCTAACAATCTCTCTAATATACAATTCAACCAACTTATTAAGAGAATAATCCATACATACCGGAATAAAATGAGTCGATTTAGTCAGTTTGTCAACTATTACCCAAATGGTATCTTTCTTCCCCGAAGTTAACGGAAACCTTGATACAAAATCCATAGTAATCCGATCCCATTTCCATTCAGGAACCATGATAGGCTGGAGTAGTCCCGAAGGTACTTGGTGTTTAGCTTTCACTTGTTGACAAATTAAGCACTTTGATACAAACTCAGAGATATCTCTTTTCATTCCACTCCACTAATACATTTTCTTCAAGTCATTATACATTTTCGTACTGCCTAGGTGAACCGCCAAATACCCATTTTGTGCTTCATGCAAAATCTTTTGAATCAACTCATCATTTTTCGGTACACAAATCCAGTTTTTAAACACCAAGCAACCATCAGAACCGATTCTAAAATCTGACCTCGTATCAACCTCACATTGTTTTCTTTTGCTTGTAAATCTTCATGGCTTTTCTGAGCTTCACAAATCTCTTGTAAAAACGTTGGTCTTACTCTTAACTCTGCTAAAATTGAACAATCATCTGATACCTTTAACTAAGTATTCATAGCTCTCAAAGCAAATAGCAACTTTCTGCTCAAAGCATCGGCAACCACATTCTCTTTTCCCGGATGATAGTCAATAATAAGCTCGTAATCTTTCAATAACTCCAACCATCTTCACTGTCTCAAATTCAAGTCTTTTTGTGACATCAAGTACTTAAGACTTTTGTGGTCGGTATATACTCGACACTTTTCACCATACAGATAATGTCGCCAAATCTTCAAAGCAAACACTATAGCAGCCAATTCCAAATCATGAGTCGAATAATTCCTTTCGTGAGATTTTAACTGCCTCGAAGCATAAGCCCTCACTTTTCCTTCTTGCATAAGTACACATCCTAAGCCATTTCGAGAAGCATCACTATAATTCTTTACCTGATTCGGGTTGTACCAACACTGGTGCTTCAGTTAATAACTTTTTCAATTCTTCAAAACTCTGTTGACATTCTTCCATCCACTCAAATTTAACATCCTTTCGGAGTAGTCTAGTCATAGGAGCAGCAATTATAGAAAATCCATTTACAAACCATCGATAATACCCAGCTAGCCCCAAGAAACTTCTAACTTCGGTAACATTTTTCGGTGGTTTCCAATCAACAATGGCTGAAATTTTACTAGGATCAACCCGTATACCATCACCTAAAACAATGTGACCTAAAAATCCAACTTCTCGAAGCCAAAATTCACTTTTACTAAACTTGGAAAATAACTGCTTATTTCTCAAAGTTTGCAAAACTATCTTCAAGTGTTCGGCATGCGTTGTCTCATCTTTCGAATAAATTAAGATGTCATCTATAAATACCACAACAAATTTGTCCAAGTATGGCTGAAATATGTGATTCATCAAATCCATAAACACAGCAGGAGCATTTGTTAACCCGAATGGCATAAGTAAAAATCCATAATGATCGTACCTTGTTCTAAAAGTAGTTTTAGGCACATTCGACTCTTTTACTCACAGCTGATAGTACCCAGATCTCAAGTCAATCTTTGAAAACCATGTCGCTCCTTTCAGCTGATCAAACAAATCATCAATTTTCGGCAACGGATACTTGTTGTTGATTGTCACCTTGTTTAATTGCCGATAGTCAACACACAATCTCATAGAACCATCCTTCTTTTTCACAAATAACACGGGAGCACCCCAAGGTGAAAAACTCGATCTCATAAAGCCTTTATCTGTCAATTCTTGCAATTGCGACTTTAATTCTTTCAACTCTGCTGGTACCATTCTATACGGAGCAATCAAGATCAGAGCTATTCCTAGTATCAACTCAATACCAAATTCTACTTCTCTGACTGGAGGCAAACCCGGCAACTCTTCTAGAAATACATCCGCGAATTCACACACAATTGGCACTAATAAAACTTTCTTTTCAATTTCTTTTGAAGTAATTACATATGCCAAATAAGCTTCATAACCCTTCCTCAAATATCTCTGAGCCGACATTGAAGAAATCACACTAGATAATGCTTCTACTTTGCCTAATTCAACCCGCAGAATTTTACCACTTTCACACTTTAATTCTATAACCTTTTCTTTGCAATTTACTATAGCATCATGCAATGTCAACCAATCCATACCCAAAATAACATCAAATTCATCAAATAGCAACAACATCAAGTCGACCGGAAAGTAATGACCCCAAATCATTAAAGGACATTTCTTGCATAGTTTATCAACTATCACACATTTGCCTAATGGATTTGACAGTCTAATCATAAATTTTGTGTACTCAACAAGTATATTCATACTAGACACCAATTTCATGCACACATATGAATGAGTAGAACTAAGATCAACCAAAGCAATAACATTAACATCATAAAGAGAAAATATACCAGTAATCACGTCGGGTGATGAAGCATCTTCACATGCTTTTATGGCATAAGTTCTAGCTGGAGCCCTTGCTTCAGGTTTAGTTGCTGAATCTCTGACTACATTCTTGCTACTTGCTTCATTTCCAGCTTTTCTCGAATATCTTCCCCTCGACTCTGCACCACTAGCTTTTACCCTCTGAAATTTTTCTTTCTCAACTCTCTCTGGGCAATCTCTAATAAAATGATCTAGAGAACCACACCGAAAACATTCATTCGCTCTACATGGGCCAAAATGATTTCTACCACATTGCTGGCACTCGGGCTTAGCAAATCTCGAATTCCCCACACTAGCCATGGAAGTAGTCTGAGATTTAAGACCCACATTTTGCTTCTTAGAATTTCCATATGATTTTCCGGCCGAAACCTGAGAACGAGGATTCATACTTCTAGATTTTCTAGATTGCTGTGAGAATGAACTGCTCGTCGATCTTTTCTTCCAATTTCTAGTTTCAGCCTCTACTTTTTTCTTCTCTTTAAGTAGTTCTTCAGCCTTGCGAGCCTGATCAACAAGTACTACCATTTCTTTTAACCCAAGAATCCCAACAAATATTTGATGTCTTCATTGAGTCCGTCTTCAAATCGTCTGCACATTTTAGCCTCTGTAGGAACATATTCTCTAGCATACTTACTCAACCTGACGAACTCCCTTTCGTATTCAGTCACTGTCATGTTCCCCTGCTTCAATTCAAGAAACTCTTTATGATTTTGATCAACAAATCTTTCACTGATATATTTCTTCCAAAATTCTTCTTTAAAGAACTCCCAAGGTACTTTCTCTTTCGGTACCACTGAAATCAATGTCTTCCACCAATGATAGGCTGAATCCCTCAATAATGATATAGCACATTTCAAGCATTCCTCAGGTGTACAAGACAATTCATCAAATACCCGAATAGAATTGTCAAACCAAAACTCTACTTTCTCAGCATCATCATCAACATTTACCCTGAATTCTTCGCCCCCTTGCTTACAGATTCTGTCAATTGGAGTTCTGTGAAATTTCATCAGATCTACACTTTGAGGCATCGGGGGTACAAGTTGAGGAATCGAGGGAGGTGGGAGAGGTTATGCATTCGGGTTCGTACGAACAAACTCAGTATACCAGGCATTCATCATCTAGTGAAAGGCTTCCCGAGCCTTGTCTCCTCCTCCTTGACCAACAGTAGGAGGTAGATTTTTAGTTGGCACCGCCCCTTCAGCCGGAGCTGCTGCATTACTCTCTACATCATCAGCCACAGCTGGAGTGGGATCCATTTACTATAAAAAAATCATTTAAAAGGTTAGAAGTCGTCACACTATCACAATATATATATGGCATGTATAGCAAAACCCATACATACAACACGTTAGCCCAAGAATCGACTAAACCTGCTCTGATACCACCAAATGTAAGGCCCCCGTACCCGAGACCATTGCCGGAGTCGAGTACGAGGTGTTACTAAACTTAATTCATTAATTAAACAACTTAAACAATTCATTTTAGAATTTCTAAACAAGCTGGCTAACTACGTCATAGTCGCTTAAAAATTCATATCTCGAGTTTCGAAACTCAAAATTAAGATCCGTAAATTTTGCATGAAACTAGACTCAATATATATCTACAATTTTTTTTCTAGAATTTTTGGTCGAGCTAATTAGTATAGTTTATTGATTAAAGTCTCCCCTGTTTTAGGGTTCGACTACTCTGACCTATGTGTATTACGAATCAAATATCTCCCTATACAGAGCTTCAATGATTATTTCATATGTTTCTAATAAAACTAGACTCAATAAGGAATCTATAAATATAAAACAGGACTTATAATTATTGTTTTAAAATTTATGGTGAATTTTTAAATTCAGAACAGGGGATTCAGAGACCACTCCAACCCTGTTCCACCAAAACTTTAAATATCTCATAAAATATAACTATTTACCTGTTTTGTTCAATCCATATAAAAATAGACTCATCAAGCTTTGATTTAATAACTTATTCTACCTTTAATTCGATTTCTACTATTTTTAGAGATTTTTCAAATTCATTGCACTGCTGCTGTCTGATTCTGTTTTGTGGCAAATTTTACCTTTCCAAGGATTTTCATGGTTTAATTAAGACATAAAGCATACATGTTATCATATATAAACTTGATTAGCCATTTCAATAGCTAATCATTTACAAACCCTTTTCTTACCAAACTATAACCATATCATATGATCATTTACACAAAGTGTATATTGCTATACATGCCACACTCAAAATATAAAAGCCATTTTACCAATTTAGATCTTTGGATAGTGTGAACAAGCCTTCAACCTATCCCGATTCTTAAGCTGGCTTGTCAAAACTACAACGAATGAAAAGGAGGGAGTAAGCATAAATGCTTAGTAAGTTCACATGCAAATAACAAGTAACAAAATCACGCCATTCAACAAAAACATTATTTGCATAAACAACACCAAGACATTCATGTTACATTTGCATTTAATATCTTACTACAATTTCATCATACTAAGTTCTCAACCCGAGGGTTTAAACACATACCTGTCAAATTTTCTTATTCACCACACTTACCAACATGCCACCTTCGTATTAGGCATTCTCCTTATTCTATTAGAGATCTCCCGTTGAACAAATCGGAATATAATTTCGGATACGCGGATAGTGTGCACATAAGTGCTATACTCATAGCTAAACAAGCTCAATAGCTTTTGAAATCTATGTAGCCAAGCTACTATGTAACCTGCCCATAAACGAACTCGGACTCAACTCAACGAGCTCGGGCGTTCGCATCCATAAGTGAACTCGGACTCAACTCAACGAGTGCGGAGCTCAACCATCCTAGTGACATGTCACTTGTACCCTAATCTATTCCCAAGGTTAAAGCAGGATTCTTCTCAATTACACATTTTTATTGTCTTCTTCAAAATATAGAAACCGATACTTGCTAGCATCTCATACTTATCAAGTTGTTCAAATAATTTGCATATTACCAAATAATAATTCACAAAACATAATATTTCATGATAATAAGCATCATACATAATATTTCATGATAATAAGTATCATATCATATAAATATCATTAAATCAGTAAAAATAAAAAATTATGTTACCTTATTTACACATTAACTTACCTCGATACAAAATATTAGCAATCGAGCTTATTCCTCGTAAACTTTATTTTTCCCTCGATCACGACTTGAATCTTGTTTCTCTTGATCTATAATACCAAATTAATTTATTTAATACATACACTCGTCAAAACAGCCCCTAGTACGAATTTTGGCAAAATTACCATTTTGCCCCTAAACTTTTACATATTTGCACTTTTACCCCAAGGCTCGTAAATTAAACATCATCTTATTTTCTTATGTTTTATGACATGCTGATCATTTTTCCCTTCTATGGCAACATCAAATTCACACTCTAACATGTACTTATGAATATTAGGTATTTTTACCAATTAAGCCCTTTTACTCGTTTTCACTTAAAACCGAGTAGCACAAGTTGTCTAACATAATTTAAAACCTCATATTCTTTCATAAAACACCAAAATACAAAAATTTTACCTATGGGTATTTTTCCAAATATGAACCCTAGGTTGGCATATGCTAAATCGAGGTACGGAGATTTCAAAAACATAAAAATCATTAAAAACGGGCATAGAAATCACTTACAACCAAGGATTAAAAGTGTTGAAACCCTAGCTATGGTGGAGAGAAAAATTTGGCAGAAACTTATGGAGAATATGATCATTTTTGTGTTATTTTTCCCATTTTATTTCATTTAATATCCAAATGACCAAAATGCCTTTCCTTAATAAACTTTCAATAATTCCATCCATGTCCAATTTTTGTCCATAAACTTAGAAATTGGTCAAATTTCTATTTAAGACCTCCTCATTAATATTCCAAAGCAATTTCATACTAAAAACTTCTAGAATTCAAGTTTTGTAAATTATTCGATTTAGTCCCTAATTTCAACTTAAGCACTTTATACATAGAATTTCGTCACGAAATTTTCACACAATCCTGCAATCATATCATAAACCTCAAAATAATTATAAAATAATTATTTTTATCTCAGATTTGTGGTCACAAAACCACTATTCCGATTAGGCCCTAATTCAGGATATTACAAAAAGCATTTAAAATAAAATTATAATAAAGCTTATTTACATACGAACTTACCTCGGTTACAAAAATGGCGAAAAGGATCTATTCATCAATTACTTTGTTTTTCCCTGATCTAGATCTAAACTTCGTTTTTCTTGATCTATAATGCCACATTTAACTCATTTAATCATCAAGCTATTCAATTCTGTCCAAAATCACATTATGACAAAAATTACATTTTTGCCCCTAATATTTCAACATTTTACAATTTACTCCCTAGGCTCGTAAAATGAATTTCTTTCAATTTCTTCCCAACTCAAGCCTAGCCGAACCTTACCCTTACTTATAACAGCCTACATTTTACATTTATTCACACTCTACCACACATTTTTCAACATTTTACAAATAAGTTCCTATTTGATATTTTTACGGAAATCAATTTACAAATGTTGTTTAACAAACAAAAAACATGCATTGTCTACCATAAATCATCAAAATACAAGCATATTCAACATGAGTAAAATTTTAGACTTTAACTTTCTTTCAAATTAGTCCTTGAAATAGCTAGATCAAGTTACAACAATCTTAAAAATATAAAAATCATTAAAAACAAGACAAGAACGGACTTACAATCGAGCTTGAAAGCTTGGCCAAAAACCTAACTATCGCTTCCTCCACAATTTCAGCTATGGGAGGACTATATTGAAGAAGATGGACATCTTTTACTAGGCTAATTTGTCTTCATTGACCAAATTACTGATTTACCCTTAATGCATAACTTTAAAATTTCACCTAATCATGTTCATTTTTGTCTATCGTTATAATGGTCTAAGTACCATTTAAGGACCTCTAATTTAAAAATTCATAACAATTAAACACATTTAGCTAAGGGAACTCAAGTTTGGCACCTATTGCAATTTAGTCCTTTTAGCTAAATTGAGCACTCAATCAATAAAATTTTTTAATGAAATTTTCACAAAATTACTCTATCATGCTATAGACCTTAAAGAAATAGTAAAATAAATATTTCTACATTGGATTTGTGGTCCCAAAACCACTATTCTAATTTAACCCAAAAATGGCTGTTATATTGTGGTAGTCCCTAGGTCTATTGAATGTGTGTATAATTGGAGTGGTGGAGTAGTTATGGTTTGGTGTTAAAAAGAGCTTGATTTTGGGTCAAATTTGGTGCACACGACCTAGGACATGGGCTGTCACAGGGTCGTGTGACTCACACAGACTGGCGGCACAGTCGTATGTCATTTGTAAGGTTATTAGTGTTTCAAGTCAGTGAGTTACATGGCCTAGAACACGACCTGGCACACGAGCGTGTGGGGTATCTCAGTAAGTTACGTGGGTGAAGACATGGGCTGAGACACAATCGTGTATCCCTTGTTCGAATGTTACACAATTTGGGGTGATGTCACACGGCCGTGTGATCTCTATTTTCCAATTTTTATAAGTTTTTCTTCAAACTTCTATTTTATTTCAAATTAGTCCTAGATTGCCCCAAAGTTATTTTTAAGGCCTCGAAGGCTCGATTTAGGGAGGAAATGCTTATGATAGATATGTTTTGAATGTCATGTATTTATTTTTATGTTATACAGAAAAATGATTGAAGATTGTTTGATAATGCTTTGTAACCCTAATCCAGTGACGGAGACGGGTTAGATGTGCTCATTTAGTGTTATTAGAGCTACGATTTAATTGGTTCTAAGAATAACGTAGTAGAGTAGAGCTTAGTATATACGTGCCACATATACCTTTTGATAGTGTGATGCTTTTGATCTGCTCTAATATTGTATTTTCTTATAGATTCAAGATGTTAGCTGAGTCGAACCAGGCTGTAGTTAATGAAGCAGAAAGTAATGTTCAAGTTTCGAACCCTGAAGCAAGTAATAGTGCATCGATTCCATAGTCTGGTGGTGATGAAATGAAAAATGTGCTTCTTAGAATAACAAACCACTGGTTCAATGAATTCAAGCAAGCAAATCTTGCAACTCCGCCACCTCCACCCCGTACTGTGCCTCCTCTAGCACCTCTGGGACCTCAAAATCCTGTACTTATGATAGTTACTCGAGTATCTGTAGATAAAATCTAGATACGTGGAGCGAAAGATTTTAGAGGCAATGTTGATGATGTTCCAGCAAAAGTCGAGTATAGATTAATGAATACGAAGAGAGTCTTCGCAGAATTGATGTGCACTCCTGAAGATTGTTTGAGAAGTGTTGTGTCGTTGTTAAAAGATGAAGCATATTTATGGTGGGACACTTTGAGCACTATGACATCGAGTGATCACATTAATTGGGATTTCTTCCAGATGGAATTCAAGAAGAAGTATGTAAGCCGGTTGTTTATTGACAAGAAAAAGAAAGAATTTCTTGAATTAAAATAGGGGAATCGGTTGTAGCTAAGTATGAACAAGAATTTGTACAATTAAGCAAGTATGCCCATAATATATTGTCAAATGAAGAAGAAATGTGTATCAGATTTTAAGATGGATTGAATGATGACATTCATATGTTTGTGGCAGCATTAAAGTTATGGGAATTTGTAGAACTTTCAAAATGAGCTCAGAAAATTGAATAAATTTGCAAAAATAAACGACAGTCAGATTTGAAATTTTGAGATTTTAACAAAAGAGGGTCGTTCAAGCCTGCTCAAATGGCTCCATCGAAGAAATTTAGAAATGAGACAAGTCAATCTGTTGCCCCTTCATAGTTCATGGGTAGGGATAAATAGAGGCAAAGCAATTTTAATTTTGTTAGCTCTCCAGTGGCTAGTGTGGGAAGTGTAAGAAATGGTAAGAAAATCGTCCCTGTTTGTGATGATTGCAACAAAAGGCATTTTGGTGAGTGTCGATCAAAGTCCAGAGCTTGTTTCTATTGTGGATCTACTGATAATTTCCTTTGTGATTTTCCAAAAAAGGAAAATGGTTTTGGCAATCAAACAAGCAAGTCTGAAGCAACCTCACAGAAAGTTAGACGATCTGGAAACGCTACAAACACTACTTCTAGTCAGGGGAAGAATAACAAGAACACCAGCTAGAGCTTATGCAATCAGAGCTCGTGAAGAACCTGCTGCCCTAGATGTTATTGTGGGTACTTTTTCTCTCTTTGATATTGATGTATATGCATTGATTGATCCTAGATCAACTCACTAATATATATGCACTGCATTAGTAGACAAAACAAATTTTCCTATTGAATTCACTGAATATACTGTAAAAGTAATGAATCCACTGGGTTAATGTGTTTTAGTTAATCAGATATGTAAATCATGTCCACTAAAAGTTAGGGTTTATGATTTTCCCTCTAGTTTGATGTTGTTATCTTTCAATGATTTTGATATCATTATGGGAATGGATTGGTTGTCTGAGCATGATGCAATAGTAAGTTTCCAAATGAAGCAAGTTAGTTTGAAGCATCCGAATGGTGAATTTATTTGTGTTAGGGTAGATGGGGCCGATTGTATTATAAATGTAGTTTCAGCATTATTAGCTCTAAAATTGATTAAAAAGGGATGTAAAGCTTTTTTAGCCTACGTTCTTGATTCAAAAGTGGTTGAATAAAAAATTAAGCAAGTGTGGATAGTTAAGGAGTATGCTGATGTTTTTCCTGAAGGACTGCCTAGGTTACCAACAACTCGAGAAGTAAAATTTGTGGTCAAACTTGCACCTATAATAGCTCCAATTTTGATAACACCTGTAATGTCCCAAATCTTAAATAATTATTATTTCATGGTTGTGACACAAATATCTATCTGCTTCAGTGGTTAAGTGTCTTGGGAAGTGTCTGAGAAGTCTTGGCTTCAAGCCTTGGCTTGTGCAAAAATTTTGTTTCTTACTTGAATAAACCTTGTCTCTAGTCAGTAGGCTTCTTAAATAAATATGGGTAAGACATGTCAGAAAAGGCCTGCTGGTCTAGGGGATAGGGGAGTGTGGAGTGTTCCATGGGGTTTGAGGTTCGAGACTTGACGATGCAAAAGGAGTGTTTATTTTGCTTCCTTTACTGTGTAGGTGGTAGAACTTGACTGAAACACTACTGAGTGGAGTGGAGTGGAATGGGTGGTTGAGGAGATTATGGTGGAGAGATTTTAGGAGGAAAATTTGGGATGTGAGGTTGTGGAGGAGTTGTGCCAAATTTGAACTTTAGGCACTCAGAAATTGACTAGGGACTAGTATGATTCTTCCCTTCTCACATTCAGTTTCTGGCTTTTACGTTTTAGTTCTTTTCTTTCACTCCTTGGTGCCGAAATTTTGCTTTTAGGTTTTTACTACTTTTCCTCCTTTCGTGTTTCTCTCTTTTTGGAACCGATTGTTGGTAGAAATCTTTCGAGTTTTGCTCGTTTTTGTCTATTCCTGAATTTGTTTTTCCCTAAATTTTTTTTGGTTGACCGATTGCTTTCTCCTCTCTTTCTCTCATTTAGTTTTCCTCTATGGCCGAATGACATTGCTTCCTATCTCTCAATTCTTTTTGACAACTTCTCCCTCTACTACCAATTTATCTTCTCTTCTTTTCTCTTCTCCCTCATTCTATTCTTTCTGTATTAGCAGATCCCCTTTCTTTTTCATATTGTTACCTTGACCAAATATTACTCATTCTTTCACCCCCTCTGTGTCGTTTCTTCTATGCTCTCTGACGACTTAGGTGGTAATACAACTATTCGGTTATGCTCTTTCTCTCTCTTTCTTCCTCTTTATCTTTTTAGTCTTGCACTTAACATCTTCTTGTGCTGTCGTTTTCTGATTAGGGGTAATTGTGCCATTGTTACCTTTGTCAAAGTGAGTGCTTTCGGCTTTCGTGTTGGGTGTAGGCCAACTTCTCCTTTCTCTGAATCTTGGTTTTATGTTTTTGGTAGGTCAATGCTCGATTTTTGCCCTTTCAGCCTTCTCTTTCTTTTCTCTCTCTGTCGTGCTAATCTTATATCTAACACCTTCTTTTACTACCGATTTGCTAGGAGTATTTGGTGATCAATCTTGGTCAGCGATTTAAGTAGGCTAAGCCACATTTGTTCAATCAAGGCAATTATTAATGATGTTTTAGGTTAAGTGTTTAAAAAGGGGTAGTTAACCCAATTGTCAAATGATTAATGGAAGGTCTTGTTTAAATGTAGGTTTTGGTGCTCGTGGGCTATTCACACGTTTTCGCAAACAGGTGTGTATGTAAAACACTACCTCTACTTGTAAATTAGAAAAAGCCAAAATAAGAAACTGTCGATGCTACATGAGCGTGCGCTCACTCTTGTGGTAATCCGAATGCATAAACATGGGCGTTTGTTCGTAGTGGCCACCATGAGCGATTTCATGGGCTTAGGCCATTCTGGGTCATATTGGGCTAAAATGGGCTGTGTGGGCCCCACACAGGTAAACCACATTGACGTGTGGTGAATATTGGGCCAGGCTGTGTAATCCACACGGCCAAAGCCATTTTTAGGCTAGATGGGCCACACGGGCGTGTGGACCTACATGGGCCTGTATTATGGGCCTTGGGCCCATTGTCACTGTTTAACTGTTAAGGTTGCATGGGTCGCTCGAGATGACTGTGGACCTACTGTGGGGCCGGTTAGCATACCTAGACCCCAAATTGATAAATGAGTGTTATGCCCCTATGAGGTAAAATGACTATTATGCCTTTATAAGATGTATGACTGATTGAGCATGCCATTTTATATAAATTTCATACATGCATGATATTATTGTATGTTGCATGGGGATGGGTTTATTATGATTGGAGGAAGTGTACTGTACTGGCAGCTCTGCTGCAAATACTGTTTAGCGCCGTAACTGGTGCTATTTTGGAGTGTAGGGATGGGTGGGTTGATTTTATCCCCACATGGAGTGTAGGGCTGGAAGGAGTGGAGTGTAGAGGCTGGTTGGGTAGGATTTCTGATTGCATATATGTATTGTTACCGGCACTGAAATGGGCTAAGGCCCACACTGATACTGATATTGTAATGGGCTAAGGCCTAAATGAAACTGAACTGTTACTGATACGGGCTTAGGCTCAGACTGTATTTGTTTACTGCATGAGTGACTATTTGTTTATAAAGGGATTACACATTAAGTTTTCGTAAACTGACCCTTCTGTTTATTTGCACAGCTAATCCCCAGTCTTAGGCGGATCGGTGCTGCGAGGGATTCAAAAGTGGCCACACAACTGCACATGCTTCCATATTTGCCTTTAAATGTACAAGTGATTTAATTTGGGTATTTGTTTATGTAATAAGGCCTCTTTAAATTTTTAACTTTTAATTTGGGGTTTTACTTATTTTGATTCATATCTGTTAGTAGTAGGACGCGAGTTTTCAAAAAGATAAATGTTTTTCAAAACACTACGTTTACGCAACATATTTTAAAAGCTTCCGCAACAAACAATGTTTTAAAAAGTAATAACAATTTTAATATGATTAACATTTTGCTAAACGACTTGTGTTTTAAATTAAATGAGCATCTTTAAGATCACACAAAGAGGGTAAATTGAGAATGGGTTTTTACAATATCATACTTTACAAAAAACACTTCAATGTGACATCTCTAGACTCGGTCATAACGTCCAGGCCGGGTTTGAGGTATTACAACACCGTACATGATGGTCAGTACAGAATTGAAAGAGTTAAAAGTGCAGTTGCAAGAGTTGTTATGTCGTGGATTTATTCGACCGAGCGTGTCACCTTGGGGTGCGCTATTTTTGTTCGTGAAGAAGAAAGATAGGTCAATAAGAATATGTATAAATTATCGACAGTTGAATAGAGCCACCATTAAGAATAAATACTTGTTACCTCGTATTGATGATTTGTTTGAATAATTAAAAGGAGCTACATTGTTTTCGAAGATCGATTTAAGATCCTGATATTCTCAGCAATGAGAAATGAACAAGATGTACTGAAAATTGCATTTAGAACAAGATATGGTCACTAGGAATTTCTGGTGATGCCATTTGGTTTGATTAATGCTCCTGCGGCATTCATGGACTTGATGAATTAGGTATTTTAGCCATATTTAGATTGGTTTGTTGTGGTATTCATTGATGACATACTGATTTTTTCATTGAACGAGTCAGATCATGCTAAACATTTAAGAGTTGTGATGCAAACTTTGCGTGAAAAACAATTGTATGTGAAATTCAGTAAATGTGAATTATGGCTACAAGACGTAGATTTTTTGGGAAATGTTATATCTGCTGATGGAATTAATGTTGATCTGAACAAAGTATCCATAATTTTTTATTGGAAAATTCCAAAAAATGTTTCTAACGTTTGAAGTTTCTTGGGATTAGTCAGATATTATCGACTATTTGTTAAAAAAACTTCTCAATCATTACTTCACCTATGACCATGTTACTACAGAAAAACGTCGAATTTGTTTGGTCTGATAAATGTCAATAGATTTTTGATCAGCTAAAAAAATAGGTTAATAGAAGCTCCAGTATCGACTCAGCCATAGTCTGGGACGGCATATGTTGTCTACAGTGATGCGTCTCTCAATGGTTTGGGTTGTGAGTTAATACAGTCAAGGAAAGTAGTAGCTTATGCTTATCGGCAGTTAAAGTCGCAATGAAAGAATTATCCTACTCAAGATCTTGAGCTGGTTGTAATTGTCTTCACTTTGAAAATATTGAGGCATTATTTATACAGCGATAAATGTCACATGTATACTGATCACAAATGCTTAAAATATTTAATGACCAAGAAGGAACTGAGTCTGAGATAGTGACGTTGGTTAGAGCTATTGAAAGATTATGATTTGGTTATTGATTATCATCCGGGAAAGGCTAATGTCATTGCGGATGCACTCAGCAGAAAGTCATCATTGTTTGCACTTCAAGCGTTGAACGTTAATTTGGCTTTGAATTCCAATGGTTCTGTAACGCCCCGAATTTTGGGCCTAAAAGAATTGGGCTTCTCACATCAGAGCAATTGGATTTTAGTTCTGCGAGAAAATTTCACTAATTGCATGTTTGCTTTACTGGCTATGTACTTTAGGGTGATTAGGAGTGTTTTAGGAGGTCTTAAGTTCAAATCTAAGCTTTAGCAAAAATCTTAGTTTTCCCTAAATTGAACTTGGCGTTAGCTGGAAGGTCTTATTAATATTTTGGTTTAAATTATGACACAAGGACGCATGTGGTCTAGAGGCAAGGTGGCATTAGGAGTATGGCAAGGAGGTCAAAGGTTTGAGACCTGAAGTGAACTAAGGATTACTTATTTTGCAGCTGTGCCGCCCAGTGGTTGTGTTGGAATAGAATTCTGCTCAAGTGGTTGTGGAATTGATCTTAGGGGAGAGATTTAAAATGGACTAGGAGGAGTTTGAAAGTGATTCAAATCGAGGCGTTGAGAGATTGTAGGAGTGGATTATGGGGGTTGAGGGGAGAGTTAGTAGTTGGCCGAATGTGGGACTCCCCATCTTGGCAAATTCGGTCATAGGACCTCTTGTTTCATATGAGTCAAATTCTTTTATGCCATTTCTTTGGTTCTCCTCGTTTTTATTTTTTGTGTTTCTTAATTTTCTGTATTGCCTAACATATGCTAAAAAGTGACCTCTCATGCATTCTTTTTATTTTTCACCTTTCTAGCTGAATTTGTGGGTGCCACTCAAGTATTCTATTTTCTTTTTCTTTTTCTAGTGATCAATTCTTTCCCTTCACAGCCTGCCGAATCTGTTCATCATCCCCTTCTTTGACATCTCTTTCTATTATTCTCTTTGGTGGCCGAATACTCCTAAGTCTCTCAAATCATTGACGCAACCGATTGTTGTTTTCTTCCTCTCCATTTACTTTCCTTTTTCCTCTTTCCCTCTAAAGCCGAATATCTTATTCCTTTTCTCCTAAACACCTCTGGTTAAATCTAGTCTTTTTATCAAATTCTTTTCCCTCTCAAACCCGTTTTCGCTCTCTTTCCATTTTTGTTTTCGGTTTGGTAAGCAACCTCTGCTAATAGAACTTTAGATGGGAAAAGGGAGTGCTAGTGATAAAGTGATGGCAAGGGTGCCGACTGAGATTGAGTGCGTAGCCTCTACTCATAGGTTTAAACGGCGTAGGGTGTCAGCGGTTCGGGACTTCCCGCTAGGATGCAAAAGGGTGACGGCACCAAACTTTGGATTAGGTAGGCAAATCACAGTCGACCGATCTACTCAAAGTGCTGGTGATTGTGGATTCTTAGTACTCTACGTGATCAGGTGTATAACCGTATGCTATGCTTGATGATTGGCTGAAAAGCCGAAAGTGTGTGTATTTGTATGATATATTCGATAATTGTTTGAAAGCCAAAAGTATGTGTTGTTTACACTACTATGATTGTTGATCGACAAAATGTCGAAAAGCCAGAAATATTGTGTATGATGCCACACAAGCATGCGATTGTACGTGTGGTGAACCGAGCCCACAGACATAGGCGTTAGACTGTAGAAGCCACCACGAGCGCTTCCATGGTCTTGGGCTGTTCTAGGCCTAGTTGGGCTAAATGGGCCATGTGGGCCCAATGGGCTCGTAGGCTCCACATAGATAAAATGTATGTGATGCGGTAAGTTTTGCTTGGACTGTGATGTTCGCATAGCTATGGTTGTTTCGGGGCTAAATGGGCCACACTCGTGTGTGGGCCCACTTGAGCCGAGAATGGGCCTTAGGCCCATTTACATCGTTATTTCTGTTTAGATTACTTAAGTTGCTCGAGGCAACGATAGACCTTCGGTTGGGTCGTTAAGACCTCGATTTGTAAAATTACCAAAATACCCTTATAGTGTAAAATTATTGAAATACCTTTGTAGTGTAAAATTATTGAAATACCCTTGTAGTGTAAAATTACCAAAATACCCTTATAGTGTAAAATTATCAAAATACCCTTGTAGTGAAAAATTACTGAAATACCCTTTTAGTGTAAAATTACCGAAATACCCTTGTAGTGTAAAATTATCGAAATACCCCTATAGGGTAAAATGACTATTTTACCCTTGTGGGTAAATGACTAACTTGGACTATGAATTTGATTGATTTGACTATGATTGTTTGACTGTGTTTTAACTGAGTTGATTGTGGTTGTAAAACTGATATGCTTTTAATATATGTTTAAATGACTGTTACTGAGCATGGCCATTCTGCATACACGTGTGATAATTGAGCATGACATACACGACATATTACATGGGGTTGGGACATTGATACGGAGGAAGTTTTGATAGGATCGTACGAGTCGCATGATACGACTGTGGATCCATTATTGATCTATTAAGGTCGCACGGGTCGCACGAGACGACTGTGGACTGATGGACGGCTTAATGCTGCTTAATCTAATTATGGCTCTGTGCCAACCTAAATATGGCTCTGTGCTACGTTAATTATGGCTTTGTGAAAATCGTATTTACCAGTGGCTATGTGCCTATAATATTTATTGATGACTCTGTGTCGATCATATTTATTCATGGTTGTGTGTCGATTATATTACTGTCGCTGATGGCTATGTACCAAATTTATTACAGTTACCGAAGGCTATGTGCCAATTATAATACCGCTACTGAAGGCTTAAAGCCGTATATATACTAGCAGCTTTGCTACGATTTCATTTAGTGCTACAATTAGTGCTAACATTGTAAGTGTAGGGATGGCGTGGGTGAGATATTCCCCACAGGTAGTGCAGGGTTGGACGGAGGCAAGTATAGGGTTGGATGGGATAGCATGCATTCATGCATTCACACATTCTGTTTTGTTACTGAGATTGGCTAGGCCCAATTGATTCTATTATAGACTGTGACCCAAATGATATTGTATTGGGCTTTGGCCCACTTATGCTCTAAACTAGACTGTACTGTTACTGTTATAGGGCTTTGGCCCAGACTGTTTCTATTCCTATATACTGACTGTTACTCTAGTAAGGGGATTACACACTGAGTTTTCATAAACTCCCCCCATTTATTAACTATGTAGGTAATCCCCAGCATTAGAAGGATCGGTGCTGCGAGGGACTCAGAGATGGTCACATGACTATAATCTTATTATACTTTGGACTTTATTTATGGTTTAGATTCTGTTTAGGGTTTTAATTTTTGTAATAAAGCCTTTTAGAGTTTTTTGATTTTAACTTTGGCTTTCATTTACTTTGATTTATATCTGTTTGAAATAAATCACGGTTTTCACAAAATGTTAATTGTTCTTAAAACAACACTACATTTCCACAACATTTTAAAATTAGCTTCTGCAACTAAAAGAGATTTTGGGCATAAAATTATGTATTTTTCAATGAACCACATTTTGAAATTAAAGTAACGTAAACTGGAGTTTTTTACTATTTTCAATGACCGAAAGGTTTTTTTTAAATATTAAGAAGGGTTTTCAATGAAAACATGGTTTTCGAAAAACACTTCAATGTGACACGCCAGATTCGGGCCTAACTTTTGGGCTGGGTTTGGGGTGTTACTGGTTCAATATTGGCACAATTGAGAACTAAACCCTTGTTTCTACAATGAATTCAGGAGTTGCAAAATCACGATTTGAAGTTGATAATGAAATGAAACTTGGTTCAGGATAATTTGACTACTGAATATAGTATTAGTGAATATGGTACATTGCATTAACGCGGTAGAATTTATGTTTCGAATAATTTAAATTTGAAACATATGTTCTACTAGAGGCTCATAGTAGTACATATTTCATTCATCCAATGTAACACCCCTCGCCTGTATCCCTCGCCGGAACAGGGTTCGAGGTGTTACCCGACTTAAACTCAGTCAATCATACAAAAACCGTGCCAAAAAATTTCAATCAATTTAAATCTTTTCTTTTCACATGCAATCTGTCCCATATATGGGCTTACGAGGCCCAAAACATCACTAGCCAACATAGGCCAATTCACATGGCCAAAACACTTTATCAATACAAGCCACCACCTTTGGCTAACTTATAGTATCACATACTCAACATTAAAACCCTATACATGCCATAGACTCGAAATACTAGGATTTACTTACACCAATAGCGTGAGCTCGACAGTGTGATAATATCTCCGGCAAACTCCAACCCGAGCAAATAACTAGATCCAACAATCTACAAAACAGAGGAATGTAACAACGGAGTAAGCTTTCATAAGCTTAGTAAGTTTTAAGCAATGTAAACAAATAAACGCAATTATACTTCGATTATTCAATTTCTCAAGAGGCCATATTCTAAGTATATTGCCATCTGGCCGAATACACACAAACACATAATGCACTTTCAGCATTCTTATCATACTTAATCTGAATTCATATACCATAATTAACTCAAATACTTCACATACTTTCACACCCTGACCCGATGTATCATGATCATAGATATAGTTATAACATTTATTCACGTATGTATCACATTACACACTAATGATTCACTTCAAATCAAACTCACATATGAGTACATAATGTGTACCTGGCCCATTTACGTATTGAATGTATTCATTTGTCAATCTAACACGAGGTACCATAGTCTTAGACTTTTCTCAAATCACCAGCATTTCGCCTGCTAGGATCGAGGCCCGATTATCATTTCATCGGCATTATAGCCTGCTAGGCTCGAAAGCCCGAATAGTATCTCACCGCATTATATCCTGCTAGGCCCAAAGGATAGAATAGTGTCTCACTGGCATAATAGCCTGCTAGGCTTAAAGGCCCGAATATAATACCAGCACTAGGCCTTCAGGATTTAACCCGGATATAATACCAGCACGAAGCCTGCGGGAATTAACCCGGATACATTACCAGCACGAAGCCTGCGGGATTTAACCCGGATATATTACCAGCACGAAGCCTGCGGGGTTTAACTTGGATATAATTCCAGCATATAGCCTGCGGTCTTTAAGCCGGATACAAATATCATGCATATTTAATCATATATTAACATATTTCAACACTTTTCTTTCATCTCATTTTCACACTTAGCATTTGATAGCTTATGCATAACATTTTACTCACATTCATTTCAAACTTATCAATCGATTATAAAAGCACATTGCATATTTACCAACATGTTATACTTACCATTAGGCCATATAAGCATGATATAATACACTATCATTTCATCTTAAACATTCGGCTAAATCCCTATCTTACAAGGAACACCGAATTCACATAACATTTCATTTCACCGGCATTATAGCCTGCTAGGCTCAGAGGCTCGAATAATATTTCACCGGCATCATAGCCTACTAAGCTCAAAGCCCGATATCATTTCACCGGCATTATAGCCTGCTAGGCCCGAAGCCTAAATATCACATTTCGATAGACAATTCACCTGTTCTTTCCCACTTTCATAACTTATACTTCAATCATGTATAACTGAAACACATATCTATGAACAAAGATTTTCATCCTTTCAACCACATAGGATTTAATTTCCACATTGGAACACATATCTTAGTACATCATTTAATAGTATCAAATTCGACTAGATATGCTAGTCACATATGGCTCATAACTTTAATTTAATATTCATACAACACAAAGAACATATGTATATTTTCACTGAAGCATCATCTCAATACAATACATCTTGCTCACTGATTTGCACACAACCATTCAAATTAGCAATTATAAGATGGTTTCGCACATAGCCCATCCTTATCGATAATTTACGATGATTTTATCCTTACTCATATATATGACATAGGCATTTTCACCTATGCTTCTCAATTCACAATCATGATTCAATTCCAATCGATTTAACATGCATAAGTACATATCGCATACCTGACCAACTTAATGTATTGAACGAAATCGATTGTCGATTTAACAGAAGGTCTCATAGTTGAACATAAACATGAAACCATTTCTTATATGTTCGATTCACATCAATCATCAAATTCATTTAATTCACATGTATTTAATTAGGTTGTTCGTACCTGAATAGTTTACTTTACGGAACGAATCCACATATCGTATTAGCCCATAGTCTTATAGCACCACACTTTTAATAGTTTACCGGCAATTTGCTTGCTAGGTAATAACCTGATTTCATCGCCGGCCATAAGCCTGCTAGACCTTTAAGTCTGATGTCATTTCACCGGCATTACGCCTGCTAGGTTTGAAACCCGAATATATATTATAATGCATAACTTATATCATCGATCACTAACAGTTACCTCATCGAAGTTCACATTTAATCACTTTAGTACCAAGCCACATTTGGCTACCACAAAGGACTAATAAAAATAATTTTATACACATCACGGTTTCCTTTAGATATTTAATAATCACAAATCGTGATATCTCTACCAGCACATATACGACATAGTTTATTCATTGTAACACTCATTTAGTGCATCAAATTTCCAAATCCAATTCAACTTAAGCATAATAGCCATAATTGGCTTATAGCCTTAAATCATTACATATTCGGCACATTAACTAAATAAAATTTACATTCTCTCTGCCATATTAATTTAGCTCTTAGGCATATAAGAAGGAATCAAGCTTAAACACTTAAGAACTTACCTTGAACGTTGCCGAACGATTACAACGGCTATTCGATTACTTTCTCTTTTCCCTTATCCGAATTTGCCCTCTATGCTCTTGAGCTTAAATTCAAAGATTTTAAACTAGTCATTATTCGACTATTCCAGCATCACTTTCAAAATATAATATATATATATATATTTGAATTTCACACCTACTGATCATAGTAAGCTTATAAGAAATCAATAAGCAACTCATTAACAAATTTTTGTCAATGTTTACCACATAATCATTATTTCACTGCAAGCTGTCTTCCTTAGTAACAGTCACTAAATCATTTATAACTAGAGCTACGAAACTCCAAATCAAGTGCCGTTAATTTTCCCTGAAAATAGACTCATATATATTTTATCCATAAAATTTTAAGAATTTTTGGTTTGTACAATCAATACCAGATTTCTCTTAAAGTTTCCCCTGTTTCACTATTTGACTAATCTGACCACTCCTAACTACGGATCAATTTTCTCATTGTACAGAATTCAAAATATTTTCTTATTTATTTCATTTGAAACTAGACTCATTAAGGAGTCTATTCATATAAATTTCATCTTATGATCATTTTTTTACAATTTATAATGATTTTATAAATACATAACAGAGGATCTAGAAGTCATTCTGACCCTGTCCCACATCACTTCAAATATCTCATTATCGGCAATTCTTTTGCTTACACGGTTTATTTTATAAGAAACTAGACTCATTAATATTTAATTACATAATTTATTTAGCTTCTAAATCATCTCCCACAATTTATGGTGATTTTCCAAATTCATGTTACTGCTGTTGTCCCAAGCAGATTTATTACCAATTCACTCTTTCACACATAACTTGCATGCATGTTATTCAAACATGCATATCACAAATCAATCATCACATACCTATGATTTCACTTAAGCATAATCTCCATTTCATCATTTTAAAGCACAAACATTACTCAATGTTATCCAAGTTCACATTCGGCCATAATACACACAACATGTTAGCCGATTTTCCCCCTTAGCATCTAAGGCACATGCATGCTCATTTGTTTGGCTCAACTTCCCCTATCTTCCATTATTCATCAAAAGAACATGAAACAACAACCATTTCCTTCATTTCCATTCATGACCGAATGCTCACAACACAACCAAAAATAAAAAATATGCTTCATGAGTTAAGGTAGAATCAAGAAAAACTCATGAAAATCAAGATAGAAGTAAACTACCATGAACTTACCTTGGATTTTTCTTCCCCTAGTGACCAAATTTTTCAAGAGCTTTTTCCCCTCTTGCTCTCCTATTTTCGGCTATGAAGAACAAGGATGAACAAAAAACCTTGTCTTTTACTTCCTTTTGTTATTTTATTACTAACATTTTATGACACAAAATAACATATATTATTTGTGCCATACTTATGCCATAATTTCAATAAAAAAAATTGCACAAATGCTTATCATGCCCATTATGGCCGGCCACTATGTTTTAAGGTGGGAAATTTGACATGCAAATCCAACTATTTCATACTATAAGTTATTTGGCCACTACAAATTAGCCTATAGCATTTTCAAAAATTTTCACATGAGTCCTATTTCATAATTTCACTTACAAATGGAAAAATCAAAGCATGAAATTTTCAAACATGCACTTTCACATGAAATAAACATAGAATATAACATCTAATTATTTTTTTGACTCGGTTTTGTGATCCCGAAACCACTTTTCGACTAGGGCCAAATTAGGGTTGTCACATCCAAGTAGCACGAAGATGTATTGTGATTTGTGAGTTCGTAGGCAAATGTTTGATTTTTCAGTAGGTAAAAGCGGAGCATTAGGTGTCATTGGGATTATTACAGTTTGTTATGATTCCTAATTGGAAGTAGTAGCGAGTCACGATGGATTTCATATCTGGTTTGTCTGTAACTCTGAAGAAGAAAGATTCGATCTAGGTAATTGTTGACAAATTGAATAAGTTAGCCCATTTTATTCTAGTTAGAACAAATTACTCACTAGAGAGGCTAGTAGAATTATATGTGTCAAAGATTGTGAGGTTGCACAGAGTTCCAACATTTATTATTTCTGATTGTGATCCACAGTTTACATCAAGACTTTGAAGTAAACTACATGAGGCTTTAGGAACTAAACTCAATTTGAGTACAACGTTTCATCCTCAGACGGATAGACAATTAGAATGAGTAATTCAAATTTTAGAAGACATGCTATGATGTTGTATTCTTGAGTTCGAGGGTAGCTAGGAAAAATATCTACTGCTAGTTAAGTTCACTTATAATAACAGTTATCAATCCAGTATCAAAATGGCACCAATTGAAGCTTTATACGGAAGGAAATGTAAAACTCCATTGTATTAGTCCAAACTGAGTGAATCTAAAATAGTATGGATTGATTTGATTCAAGAAACTGAAGAAAAAATTTGAATTATTCGAGATTGTTTGAAAGTTGCATCTGATCGCCAAAAGTCGTACATAGATTTGAAAAGAAAAGATATAGAATTTACTATTGGCGATGAAGCATTTTTAAAAGTTTCTCCGAAAGTGCTAAGATTCAGAAAGAAAGGAAAGTTGAGTTTGAGATTTATCGAGCTGTATAAGATTACTGAAAGAATCAGTCCTGTAGCTTACAGATTAGTTTTCCCTCCTGAACTAGAAAAAATTCATAATGTATTTTACGTTTCAATGCTGAGACAGTACAGAAATGATCTTTCACATGTGATTCCTCATAGTGAGATTGAATTACAACCAAATTTGACGTATTTGAAGAACCAGTGAAAATTTTGGCTCGGGAAGTCAAAGAACTTTGGAATAAATGTGTACCATTATTAAAAGTCTTGTGTCATGGACATCGTAATGAAGAAGCTACCTTAGAAATCGAGAAATCAATGAAACTATAGTATCCGAGTCTATTCTCAGGTAACAATTACGAGGACAAAATTTCTTAAGAAGGTAGAGTTGTAATAGCCTATTTTCAGTGGTGACAGAACTGTGGTTTTGGGACCACAAATTTTTGTTATGTCAGCTCGTAAATACTATTTATAGAATATTTATGGAGTCATAAATGTCGTATTAAAAATTGGTTAAGAAATTTTAACGTTTAGATAACTAATTAAGGAAAAAAGGACTAAATTGTAAATGGTTCAAAACTTGTTAATTACAACATTTAGATGATCAAATAGTCTAAATATTAAATAAAGGAGGACTTATATGGTAATTAGACCATAGCAAAAGAAGATGGATGGCTTTGTACTTTGAATTCATTAAAATGCATGTAAATTTAAAGGATAAAGTTGTAATTTGTTAAATAAAACTTAAGTAAAAATAAAATAACAATGCTATCATCTTCCAAAAGGAAGAACCACCGAAAATTAAGTTGTTAAAACACCATTTTTATCAAGCATGAAGTTCGGCTATGTACTTGGCTTGCATGTAAGTAATTTCCATCCCTTTTTTTGTGATTTTTATATTTTTGAGATCGTTGCAAGTAGGTTCAGGTAGCCTATACCTTCTTTTTTAAATCTATTAAAAATTTTAGAAGTTTCCATTGATGAATCTTGACTGTTTTTTTATGATAACTATGTGTTTAAAGCTTTGATTATAGTATTTGGTTGTTTTGTGAAGTGATTGTTGTTAGAATTTGATTTGAGAATTGAATTGTTAAAATGTCAAAATTTCAAGGTCTGATAGTGAATTTGATGTATAATAGGGACTGTTAAAAGGTGTAGAATATTTGGTTGTAATTGGTTCTTAGAAAATGTTCACTTTGATGAATTTTGGGTTAGAGGACTAAATTGCAAAAAGCTATAAAAGTTTAAGGAAAATGCATAATTAATGAAAAGTTAAGGGTCAAATGCATTGAATGGAATATGAAATGTGTATGAGATAAATATATTGTATTTAATTATTATATAGATCAAAATTTGAATAAAAAGACTAACCGAGGAAAAGAGAAAATAGCAGATTAGTCATTGCATGTTGATCAACATTTAATAGTAGGTAAGTTTATGGTGTTTTAATACATAAATGAATTTCTACTTGAATTCTTATAGTATAGTTCTTTAACTAAATGTTTATAGATAATTATTGAATGAATGCACATATGTGCCCCTATTTGTGCTTCGGTACCCCTAAACGCACATACGTGCCCCTGGTTGTACTTCGGTACCCCTGACTACACATACGGGCCCTGTTTGTACTTTGGTAATCCTGAATTAAAAAAATATGTGCATTGAGTATAGTTATACTTAGATTAAATGTTATACTATGTCCTTACAAAGCTATGTAAGCTTACCGATTTTTGTGGATTTTTTTGTAGATAATCGTTGTTGACATTTTGGAAGGATCAATCAACCGACTCACACTATCCATCTAAGTTGGTAGCTTTTGTGTCTCTTAAGGTAGTGGCCTGTATATATAGATAAATATGTAGTTTATGAATGAGATATGTGTTTTTTCTAAGGTATATTTTGAATGGATGAAGCAAGTATGCTTATATTTCATAGATAAACATTGATGGTTAGTTGTTGATTGAAGTGGATTTGATCATGGAGCAATCCTTAATTGCTTAATGTCTTATAAAGGAGGTCTTTTATGCATATTTTTGAACAATTTTTTAGTATATAATGTGGTGTCTTTGAATGGCATATTGGTTGGATGATATAGGTTAGTTGATTTGGTATATTGAGGTATGTTGTGGTAGTGCGTAGGTCTATTGAATGTGTGTATAATTGGAATGGTGGAATAGGTGTGGTTTGGTCTTAAAAAGAGTATGACTTTAGGTCAAATTTGGTGCACACGGCCTAGGACATAGGTTGTCAAACGGCCGTGTGCGGCCTAGGTCACGGGCATGTGTGGCAACTCAGAGAGTTACATGGCCTAGCACATAGCCTAACATATAGGCGTGTGTGGCATCTCAATGAGTTACACGGTAAGGACACGGGCTGAAACATAGCCGTGTGTCCCATGTTCGAATGTTACATGGTCCAGGGTGATGTCATACAACCACGTGACCCTTCTTTTCCAATTTTACAACTTTTTCTTAAAACTTCTATTTTGTTTCAAATTAGTCCCAGATTGCCCCAAAGCTATTTTTAAGGCCTCGAAGGCTCGATTTAGGGACAAACTGCCTATGATAGAGATACTTTTAATGTCATGTATTTTATTTAATGTTATATAGACAAATGATTGAAGATTGCTTGGTAATACTCCGTAACCCTAATCTGATGATGTAAACAGGTTAATGGTGTTACACCATGTCTATTAATTCATCATCTTGTGCTCCCATGGCTATTAAGTTCTTTATGAACTTGGCATAATTTGGCATTTTCTCCAAAGCTTCCACAATGGGTTTCTTGATATGTAATTGTTTAAGAATATCTTTAATTTTTAAAATTGTACCTCTTGTTGATACTTTTGGCGTCTCTACTGATAAGGAGGTGATGGAATGTTAACCTTGACCGAACCCCTTTTCTGAGGTGTTGATGTCCTTGTGTTTGCCATGGGCGTTGAACCTTTAGGATGATTCTGTTGTGCTTGGTTTTCTGTAGAAGTCACAAGAGCAGACTTCTGTCTTATGGGAACTTCAACATTTGATTGAACTTCCTCCTAATTCTTAGCTTCCATAGGCTCGTCTTCAATTTCAATAGTCCTTGGTTTCAACATTTTTCCACTCCTCATAGTAACAACTTCACATGGTTATTTACATGTACCATTTGGATTTATAGTGTTACTTGGCAAAGCTTCTTGAGGTTTACTTGTGAGCTCATTGGCTAATTGTCCTATTTGGTTCTCTAGATTCCTTAGAGTGGCATCATTTTTTTTCCATATATGCTTTCAATAAGTTATCCAAACTACTTAAAGAATCAGCTGGCTGAGATTTCTACATCTATTTTTGAAAAACCTGGAAAATGATTTGAATGTGAAGGCATATAGGAATTACCTAGACCAATCCCTTGCTTACTCAGGAGAAATTGGGATGATTCTGCTATGAAGGGTTGTAGTAAGTTGATTTCGATCCTAGACCACTTTTATTATAGTTTTGGTCGTCCTTGTAATAGATGGATTTTGGGTTTAATGGGTAGTCTTCGCACATATGAACATCTCCGCAATAAATACAAGAGATAATTTCAAACTAGCTTAGTTGTTGACTTGACACATTAGCATTAAAATCATTAGCAAAAAAGTTCTTAAGGCTGCCAAAAACGTAAGTAGATCATCTTCATGAACTTCAGCCACCCTTCTTCCTATGGCTACTTGAGTAGTCTGCCACTGATAACTATTGCTAGATATCCTTTCAAGGATCTCATATGCTTCATTTTATAATTTTACAAGAAGAGATCCATTGGCTGAAGCGTCTACCACCATTTTTATATGTGCATTGAGACCATTGTAAAAAGACTCCAACTGAATACAGTGAGGAATTCCATGATGAGTACATTTTCGCAACAAGTCCTTGAATCGCTCCCATGCATCATAGAGAGATTCATAGTCAAGTTGTTGAAATGTGAGATTTTATTTTTAAGCTTGGAATTTATACTCGGTGGAAAATTGTAACACCCCGAACCCGAAACCGACATCGGGGTCGAACACGAGGTGTTAACTGGCTTTAACCTCTTACAAAATTTATTTTCCAGACACTGCCCAATCTGTGTACTAGTCGTTTTAAAAAATCATATCTTGAGTTTCGTAACTCGAAAATCAGTTTCGTAATTTTTCCCAGAAACTAGACTCATGTGCCCATCTATGTATTTTTTTCTAGAATTTTTGGTTGGGCCAATTAGTACAGTTTATTAGTCAAAGTTCCCCAAGTTGCAGGGGTCGACTACACTGACCTTTGCCCATTACGACTGGGATATCTCCCTGCACGGGGCTTCAATACTGTTGCGGTTTGTTTCTATGGAAACTAGACTCAGAGAGGAATCTGCACATATATGGTACGACCCCTAATTATCTCTGGTTAATTTATAATGAATTTCCAAAGTCGGAGCAGGGAATCCAGAAACCGTTCTGGCCCTGTCCCACTAAAATCTGATTATCTCTTAATATACTGCCCATATGATCTTTTCGTTACTTCCTCATGAAAACAGACTCATCGAGCTTCGATTACGTAATTTATTCATCAATTAATTCCACTCCTACTATTTTTAGTGATTTTTCAATCTCATGACACTGCTGCTGCCAGCATCTGTTACGAAAGTAACTAGGTCCATTTCATGCCTACCCTCGATCCAACTCAATCGAACATTCGTGCCATTTTCGCATGGCTTAAAGTTTACATGCCATAATTCAAACACAACGTACTAGCTTATACATGCCAAAATGATCTTCTAAGCACACTAAGAAGAAAGTACCAAAACTAGCTATCCGGTGTGATGACTTCGATGACGGCCCGACCCCGCAAAAATTGATGAGTCCAAGCAACCTATAATGGGTGACAAGGAAACACCGAGTGAGTTTATAACTCAGTAAGTCATAAGCAATGCTCTACTATACATCAATAACATTATCACAAGAGGAACAAAATGGAATGAGACAATTTACTCCATCCATACCGAACCATGCCATAGTTCCTCCAACCTACCGATTCAATTTCATATCAATTCATGCATTCACAATTCATATACTCATCAATAGGACATTGAAGCATTTTCATAAATCAATTTATTTTCGTTACAATCAAACCACAAAACGGCCTTTCACCCATCCTACGATAAATTTTTATGTACGTGACTTCAAGTATAGTTGTCACATAGGTTCAACTTACCGAGCTCAACACCAAGTATACGCATAGCACATATTAGCCATGTACTCAAGACACTTACCCGATCCGCTGTCCGCGATCAGCTCAATAGTGTCGCACACATAGTGTCCATAATGATTCACGAATGTATATTGAGCCCGCACACTCAGTGCTATATAATCAACTCGCACACTTAGTGCCACGTAATCAAATCGCACACTTAGTGCTACATAGTCAGACTCGCACACTTAGTGCCGCATGGTCAATTCGCACACTTAGTGCATCATATTCATTTCGCACACTTAGTGCAACAAAGTCGAATCGCACACTTAGTGCTGTACAATTTAATCCCGCGCACTTAGCGCCAATCTCATGGTCATAAATGGTTATCCCGCACGTTTAGTGCCGAGATCAACAACTCATTACATCTTACCTCTTTTATTTCATTCAACAATTTCATCATCACATACGTACATGCATATATATATGTACATTTATTCATTCCATTCAGCATCAATACACAACATTATGACCATTGAAATAATACCAACTACATGCTTAATGACTTACCTCGTGTTGGGTAAGACGGTTCCAACTCGGCTACTCGATAACCTTTTCTTTGCCTTTGCTCGATTCACCTCCTTTAGCTCCTTGAGCTATATCAATAATTTAACTAGTTTAACCACCTTGCTAAATATTTACAATCCAATCTCACATGTATATGTATGTTAGTATATTCGGCTAATAATCTCATGCAACTACCAAAGCCGAATCAACTAAATATACTTATGTATATACACATATATCATCATCGAAATCACCTAAGCTTAGACATCGATTTTTAATTTCAAGTAAGTTGCCGAATGCAACCTTACTAAATTCTCATGGATTCAATATACCATTACCATGAAATCAACAACCAAATTCATAGACAATTTAGGAAAATCACATTACAAATCTCATATTCAAGCAAAGACCATGGCCGAAATGCACATATGACCTCATAACAAAAATATTGAACCTTTGGTTGCCCAATTAGCTTAACATCCATCAAATTTTAAATCAAGAAACTCACCTCATCTATAATCAACCCTCAATGCCCTAAAGCATCAAAAACAACCTCAAAGAAATACAACCATCCATGGCCGAATGTCCTAGCCGAATTGTTTTAACCATGAGTAACATAACAAGCATAGATCGTGTTTATGGATATACCGTGGCCGATTCAAGCTAATCACCTCCAAAATCATCAACCATTTTCGTTGCATATAACATATATAAACATGAATAAGTTTCATATAATCTCTTAACACATTAATTTCTTTCATCAACAACCTTTCCTTGAACACTTTCTCATGACCGATCGCTCATGTTATCAACAAGGTTCAAGGTTTGAACATGGGCTATTTAAAACATGCATGCATCTCTAAGACAACATTAAACATACCTTGGTCTAAAGGACCACCTTGGCCGAATCTTGTTTCCCCTTCTTCCTCTAGTTAGAACAATTGCAAAAGAAAGAAAATATGAACACTCCTTCTTCCCTCCTTATTAAGCATTCAACCTCCCTCATTTTTCATGCCACAACATCAAACACTCTCCCTAGGCAAGCAATGGCCGAATCCCTCCCAAGTTCCTTTCTCTCCTTCTTTTTTTCTTGGTTTTTCGGCTAGGTGATGGCAAGTATGACACCTTTTTTTTTTGTTCCCTTTTCTATTATTAATCCCATCATTTGTTCACCAAAGAAACATTTTAAATTAGAATGAGTGGAGCATTATCACTCCTTGGCCGGCCACCATAAATTTTATGGACAAATTGACATGCAAAACCACTCTTTTTGGTACATGCACTAATAGACCATTTGAATTAGACTATCATATTTTTACAATGTCTCAAATTGATCCCAATTAATAATTTCTCATGCAATTGGTAAAATTAGGGAGTGAAACTTCCACATACTCATGTTCACACATAATAAGCATAGAATATAGCAAGTAATTATTTTTTTACGACTCGGTCTTGTGGTCCCGAAACCACTTCCCGACTAGGGTAAATTTTGGGCTGTCACAAAAATACTTCATCAATAATCGTTCAGTCCATTCTTGCTATGTTGATACAGAATGAGGTGGTAAGGAATTCAACCATGCTCGTGCTTTTTCTTTCAGCGAGAATGAGAATAATTTAACCTCAAAGCGTTTTCAACTACTCTGGCTAGCTTGAATGAATCACTTACTTCCATGAATAAACGAAGGGGAAGATGTGGATCTTCGGTAGGCTTTCCACTAAATTGACCGATCATTTGCAACATCTGGAACATATCTAGCTTTAATTCAAATTAAGAAGCCTCAATCTCAGGCCACACAATTGTCAAATTGAATCCATTGAATAAAGGCACAGCATATTGGCAGATGGGGTGGTCTCTATAATCAACAACAATGACCATATTATAAGCGTTGTAAAAAGCTCCTTAGTTTTTATTTTGTCCTACAGGATATATAATCACCTGAAAATAGAAAAATAAATATATTTAAAGCAAATTGCAAAATAATTATCTTCACAAATAATAACAAAATACAGTACTCGACAATGGTGCCAAAAACTTGGAACGACGGAGATGTGCAAGTGTACACAATCGCAACAAGTTATAAAGCAACAAGTATTGTCAACTTATCGTGCCCACAAAGACTGTGCAAGTGACTATTTATGAAATGCAAAATTTAACAATTTCGTGGAGGAAAAATATGTTGATTTGAAGAGGTGTTATAAAAACTAAAAATTAAATAAGAAAATAAAAAGTAAAAATTTCTAAGGCCCTTAACCATAGAATTAAGGCCCTCAACCATAGAGGCAAACATTTACTTATGCCAAAAATTAACAAATTAAATATTCAAATTTTTGGGGTGTTACACAATTAGTCATTTGAATTGACATAGAGATATGGTCAAAAAATTATTGAGTTTTAGTTGGTATGTATGTGCATTAGTTAGTAAGTTACTGAGTTGTAGTGAAATTATTCATAACAACATGAACACAATTTTAATAATTCTAAGTTTAAAAATAAAATTAATCTAACACATTTATGTCATATTGGTTAAACTCATTTTTAGAAATCATGCATTGAAATTTTTACTTTTTATTTTCTTAGTTTATTTTTAGAAATCAAGCATCAAATCTCACTTTTTGGAAATTATGTTATTTTATTTCTAAGTCTATCTATGTTCTTTTGACTTAAGCATTATTTTCAGTCAATTTATATTAGAATAAGCTTATTGGTTTAGTGGTATTATGTTGGTTTACCCTTCGCTTTTATGTTGGAGTCCTGGCATGAGTAAAAGATTGAATTTATTTTTGTTTGTTATTTTTAATGTGCTATCCAAGTTGGTGTGTTGGAATTGGATTAAAATTCTAGATAAGTTGGTGGGAGGTTAGTTAAGATTTGGTGTTTATTTTAAATTAAAAGATTATTGTTTAATTTTTAATTTTAATTTTATTTTCCAAAAGTCTGCTTCCCATATTTCCATGTTCTTTATTTTTTTTTTAATTTTAGTTTTGTTGGTTCTTCCTCTTGCGTCTCTTTTTCTATTTTCTTTTCCAAATCAAATCCAAGTGCTATTACGATACTACTTTCCTCCAATTGTCAATATTGTTTGGCTCATAATCTATTTTTGCTTCCAATTTCCAGTTTGTTTTTTTCGATTCAGTAAGTAATTGGGGTAGGTGAAGCTTCAGTTTTTTTATGGTTGTTGGATAAGTTGGGGGTTTTCGTTATTCTTTGTAATGGAAAGATTCATTGATTGTGTTATTCATTTTAATGCTCAATTAGGGGACAACCGTGAGTCGGGTGATGTTCCTCCAATGATTTAGTTATCGTGGGTTGCTGTTCTTGAGGGTAAGTAACTGTGTTCGTTGTTATTACGGTCAATTTCTTTAAGTTGTGGCTTAAGTGTTGTTGTTGGATTACGTTTTACCGCTCGAGTTTTGGTGCTCATCAATTAATTAATTCATTGGAATGGTCACTATAGGTACTGGAGTGTTCATCTTTATATCCGCACCAGAAATTAATCAGGTGTGTAACGAAAAATATGAAAAATAACGAACGAAGAAAGTCGAAAAACTTCACAGTTGATGCAACACGGCCATGTGGTAGGCTGTGTGTGACACATGACCGTGTGACAAACCGTGTGAGACACACAGTTTGGGCTATTTGAGTCGTGTGGACCACACGAGCGTGCAGACCCAAAATTCTAAAATTTTTCCTAGGGTTGTATACATTGTATGGATCGAACGTAGACCTTTCCTAGGGTCAGTATACTATTAAATAAGCTATAAAACACAAGTTCTGATTATCTATTAATGTTAAATTGGAAATAAAATGTATGTTTGAAGTGATAAGAGAGAGGAAATACTTGTAATATGCCTTGATTAAATATGAAAAATGTAAACATATATTTTGTATCTGTTATTGCAAGCATGCACATTGTAAGTTATGACCGTTTTAGTGATGACTATATGAGTAAAATTTTCGGACGAGATTATTACGAAAATTACGAGTTTCAGGCTTTTAATTCGTGTTTAAATCATATTGCGTTCTGGTTTTAGGCTTAATTTTTATTATAATGAGCCTAATATTGTATTTATTGGCTTTAATTATTTTATTATTATTTTATTTCAAATTTTTATAGTTATTAAGTATTTTAAGTTATTTAGGAGTTTTATATCAATAAGAAAGTTTAGATTAAAACTACTTCTTTTTTAGGTTAAACAGTTTTATTTAAATTTATTTAGCTAGCCTATATAAATGTCTTTCCATTATACATAGAACAATCAATTCATTATTATTCAACTTCTCTTTTGAGTTAATAAATACTTTTTGAGTTTTTCTTTTCAAGAATTTCTCATGAGTTTTCTTTTAGAAGAGTTTTGACAATTTTTTCAAATTGCGGAAAGTTTCTGCATAAAATTCAACCCACATGATATTTTTTTAATTTTTCTTTAATTATCTATTTTTTTCACTATTGCGATCACTTTTCTTCGTGGGAAATATTTTTTAATATTCTAAAATAGTGCCAAGAATCAATATGTAAAATTTTAGATCGTTTGAAAAACATTTAACCATTGAAAAATATTTTTATCGAAAACTTTCTAGGTAAAAAGAATTGTTTGAAGTTATGTGCTAGAAACCAGTTTATAAGAACACCTAAAATGCCCAAGAATCTGATACCAAATAATAGAGACAAATGTGGATTAGTGTGGAAGAGATCATAAAGTTTGTCCAAGTTTCAATTTGACTTATGGCTCTAGATGTTCAAAAAGAAACTTGGATTCTAACACAACAAGAAACACAAATGAATCCAAGCCAGATAAAAAAATGAAACAATTAAAATAAATAACTAAGTTAAATAAAATAGAACAATAAAGAAGATAGACGAAAAAGATAGAATGTGGCATGTAGAAGTCCTAAGGGGCCTTGGAAACAAGAAGAATTCACAACCCTTTTCAAGTGGCTCTAATTTCCCCTTCAAGAAAGAAAACTTGGCAAGAAAAAGTTTAAAGATAATTCCTAACAATTTGAAAAGATTGTTAAAACTCTTTTAAAAGAAAATTCAAGAAAATTTCTTGAAAAGAAAAACTTAAAGAGAATTTATTAACTCAAAAGAGAAGTTGAATAACAAATTGGTCCCTTTGTGTACAATGTAAAAGTCTTTATATAGGCTAGCTAAATAAATCTAAATACAACTCTTAAGTATACTAGAACTCTAATTAACCTAAACAAGAAGAGTTTTAAACTAAACTTTCTTGTTGACATAAAACTCCAAAATAACTTAAAATACTTAATAATTATAAAACAATTTAGAATAATAAAATAATAAAATAATAAGAACTGATAAATGCAATATTGGGATCATCTTTAATAAAAATTAAGCATAAAACCCGAATCTAATATGATTTAAACTCGAATTAGAAGCCCGAAACTCGTAATTTCCATAATAATCCTGTCCAAAAATTCTGCTTGCGCAGTCTTCACTAAAATAGTCCTAACTTGAGTTTCCAAAATTGAAATCGAGTGATTCAAAGTGCGTTTCAAAGCTAAGAGATGGATATTTGAAAGCTATTCAAACATATTAATCCAGAAATCCTTTGATCTATCCAAAAATTTGATGTAAGTTGACTAATATTATCAGCTTGAAAGTTGACAACTTAGTTGAATTGACTTTAATACATTTCAGTCATTCTGTGCATGTATCATTCCTCGTTTCCTAGAAAAGATTTGTCCTCATATATTGGATTTTTGATTGAATCTTGGTTTGATTTACTTGATCTTTGATGTAACACTCCATACCTGGCTTGGATGCTAAGCCGAATATCGAGATGCCACACCACCGTCTCACTACTTGTTCATCTAAAATGACATGTTATTTCTCATGCATCTTTTTTTTATTATTATTAATGATAGCATAGAATTATCGTGAATTATAAACCATGCCAAGAATTCATAAAATAGCATAACATGGGAATTAATCATGCATTAGGACCACTTATCAAATTTTCCTAAAAATGTCGTAGGTATCGACCGCTTCTATGGTATCAATATTTCCTTTAAGTTGTATCAATACCACCTTGAAAATTGATATCAAACTAGCAATCTGTTTCTCACTGAATTTTAAAACATCGAAAAAATATCGGTACCTTCCACAAGGTATCAATAATAACACCCCGAGTATTGATACTCGGGCCAAGGTATTAATACCAAATTAGTATTCCGACTCCCTATACTTTTGAAAATATAGAGGTAAGTTAAAAAAATTCATCATATAAAAGCATTTAAATCATTCAAACTTCGTCCTTAAACATCATGCTTCATTCACCTAGTCACATAAGCATCAAAATGTCTAAACAATAAACCAAACACCATGTCCAAGTTCACAAGCTTCCAAACATATGCAATATACAAATAATCTCTAGTACATTTTAACAAAATTGAAATAAATGTCTACCACATTACCTTTTTATTCCCTACAACTAGAATAAGCAAAACACCTACTATAATGAATAAAGAATAGCTTGGATCAATCCCTCGAAGACAACACCGCTCACATCGGGAACACGACTACTTTACAAAGGATAAAATGGAGCGGGTGAGCTTAACAAGCTCAGTGAATTCCTAGAACAACCACTACGCAAAAAAGTCGTCACGCATCAACCAAACAACATACAACATATTCCTAAAATGTCATTAACTTAGTGTCATAATTCACATATTTAGTCATATTCCATGCATTCTTTTACACTTTATTTATACAAACATTTAGGCATACATATATCAATATTCTAACACATATCAATCACATATAAGCACATATAATTACATTTAATCAGATTTAGTCACAGTGTATCATAATTTGGCTCTTGATTTTATGAAACAAGTGGACTCTATCACCACTCATCGGATACAAGGATCTCCAACACACCGCACATAGACTTGTAGAGTCAAACATATCCCATAAGTGAAGCATATAGCTAACACTCTCCAACACACCACACATACATATCCCAGTAAATGGAGCTTGGCTCACACTCCCTTATCTCTCCAAAATTGTCCCTACACCTCAGTGCCCCATATATCACAACACAAATAAGTGAGTACTCACAATCCTATGGTATGCCAACTATATCCAACAGTTCATCAATTCAAAAGGCCAAAATATCCATAATGTCATCAAATATTACTATTGATTATCTGCATATATTCATTATATAATCATATAATTAGCACATTATACACACTGTCACATGGCATGAATGACATAACCTCATATTTACTGTCACAACAGTCATCACAACATGTTCATATTTCATCATATCATAATTCTTTTTATCACAATTCACAAACATATTTATTACATATTTAGCATAGGTAAAAGAACACTTACACTCGAAATTTAGAGAAAGGGTTTAGGCTACATCTAAATCCTCAAATATACAACGAATCACTTACAAACAGCTATTCCAAAACACTCACCAAAATATTTGCTTTTGCTAAAAAAACCAAAAGCTTAGACAAGCTTTCTTTTACCTTTATCTCTACTCGTTGAAGGTCCTATTGACTTCGACACTTCAACAAGACAAACCATACTTATATTTAATCAACAATTAGTCAATAACTCACCTCAAACAGTCACAAACACAAGCCTAAAATACATTCTTTTCTAACTAAAACCTTTAGCACAACAAACTTAAAATTCAAATAACTCGATCTATGCTTAATCTTTTTGCATGAAATGAATTCCATTCATCCACGACAAATTTCCAACCTTTAAACTTCACAAAACTATGCATTTTAAGGTATCAAAGTTTTTTGACAAGTTTTGTCATTACAAAGAAAATTCATTAAAACCTAGGAAATCCTTCATGAATCTTCAAAGTTACTTTAGAAAGCTTCTAATTAGGTTTAAACTAATTGAAAAACACTTAAAAATAAATTTTTATCCACAAACTCAAAATTCACCACTAAAGACATGATTTTTAGCTTTTAATCAAAATATGCGACTTAATGGCTAAAAATTCTATTTTAAAGACCCAATAACATTAAAAACTAATAATAATATGAATGGTTACCTTTGATGAGAGGAATAACGAGTTTTTGATGCAAATCTAAAAAATCCACAAGTGGAGAAGATGATGAAATTGATGAGATTTTTGGGTAATTTCTTAAAGATTTAGAGAGGTTTAATGCTTGGAAATGATAGAAATTCAAAGTATTATAGTTTAAGAGTCAACAAACAATTGAGAGAGTGGGGAATAGAAATGGACGGGAACACTAAGGAGATGGGAAGAAGCATTCGTGAAAATAACTAGGAATAAGGGTTTATTAGGCTCATTTTGAAAAATTAGTTTAAGTGCTTCATAAAGACTCACAACTTGGACCTTTTTACAAATTAGTCCCTTTTTCTAAAATTAAAGATATTTAAAACTCGTTACCAAAAAATGACTTAACTTTACGAAAACCATTGTCGAAAACATTATCGAGTACTAACCTTATAAAATTCTAAGCTGATATAGGCCAAAATTCCTAAAATATCCTTAAAACTCTTAAGCCCTATTTTGGGGTGTGACATTTGACCTTGTTGTTGGGGCTTGAGGTAGTGTAAGCCCATCACATCCATAGGTCTAAAATTGGGACTTGAGAGTCGTATCATATGGACTTGAAGGAAACCTAGCCTAAGGCACCTACATGTTTAAGGTTACCTAGTGAAAGCAAGAATATATAATCTATATGCAATAAAATTAGATTCTCATATGATAAGTGGATACTTTATTGGTTATCCAAATAAATTTATAGGATATAGGTTTTACGTAGCAAATCATAATCCAAGAATCACAGAGACAGATAATGCTAGGTTTCTTGAGAATGATGAAGTTAGTAGGAGTGTTTCAAAACAAGTTGTGGATATAAATAAGTTAACGTAGAATTTTCTACACTTATAATGTTCTTTTACCCACAACTACCACAAACGTTGCTCCAACCATTAATCAATATCCTAATAATATTGAACAATAGATGAAACACCCCTAGAAGAAACTAACTCACAAAGGTATGCTGAAAATGAAATGCAAATAATACCATTAGGAAAATCTCAAAGAGAGAGAAAACCAAACAATCCTGTTGATTATGTGGTTTATTTGCAATAGTCAAGTTTTGATAATGGAACCAATAAAGATCTAGTTTCATTTTCACGAGCCTAAATAGTGAAGAGTCAAATATGTAACACCCTAAAATAAGGCCTAGGAGTTTTAAGGATTTTAGCTTTAGAGTGTTCAGAATTCTGTGACTTGGTACACCGTAGATGTTTTCGACTATGGCTTTTAGAAAATTAAATCCATTTCTGAAAATGAGTTTTAAATATCTTTAATTTTGAAAATGAGACTAATTTGTAAAACAGTCAAAACTTAGAGTTTTTAAGAGACAATTAGATCAAATTTTAAAATTCAACCTAAAAACCCCCATTTATAGTTTTATTTTCACGTTAGTTCTTCTCCATAACTTGTTCCTGTCTTCCCTTTGTTCTCCCAACTCTTCCATTCAATTTTCTTTGCCAAACTTAGATTTAGTTGATTCCTATCACTTTCCAAATCATTAAACCTCCATAAAGTCCAAGAAAAGCACCCAAAAACACCATAGATTCATCCATTGTCAAGCTTGTGAGTTTTTCGGGTTTTTGATCAAATGCTCAGTTACTCATCAAATAAGGTAACAATTCAATTCCTAATTAGTTTTAAATGATATGTGGTCTTTTAAATGGAATTTTAGCCATTAAATCGTATGTTTTAAATAAAAGCTGAAAATTGGGTCGTTAATGGTAGATTTTAAGTTTTTTGGTAAAAACATGGTTTCAAAGTGTTTTCAACTTATTTTAACATGATTAGAAGGTTTCTAAACTTAATTTATATTTTCACTAAGGATTTCTAGGGTTTTAATGAGTTTTCCTGAAAATTGCCATAAACATGTCAAAAATTTGTATACCATGAATTGGGTAGTTTTGCATAGTTTAAAGGTTGAGAATCCGTCGTAGGTGAATAATTAGATGAACAAAAATAGTCTTAGGCAAAAAGATTAAATATAGATCGAGATATTTGAATTTTAAGTTTGTTATGTCGAAAGTTTTAATTGTATGAGAATTAAGCTTAAGCTTGTATTTTGGTTACTTGAGGTGAGTCCATAGCTGATTGTTAATTGTATTTGTTGTATGACTTACTATGTTGAATCGTCAAATCCATTAGGACCTTTTACGAGTTAAGGAAAGGCTAGTTTGAGCTTTCGGCATTTTGACGAAAACATAATTGGTGAGCATTTGAAATAATTGCTTGTGGACACAATTCATTGTGTTAATTTGGAATTTAGAAGTAGCCTAAACCTCTAATCTAAATCCTAAGTGTATGATTTCTCGTACTCTTAATATAATGTGAGCTTGTTGATTGTAAAATTGTGAATCGAGATGATATGCTATATTATGTGATATGTTTTCATGAATACCATTGAGAAAGTGTAAATGTAAGCATGTTATACATGCTAGATGAAAGTGATAATGTTGTGTTATAATGTGATATTTACAGTGAATAAGTGTCGCGAACGATAAATAATATGTGTGTGTTAATAACGGATATTTTGGCCTTGTAATCTTTAAGATCATTAAATATAGTTAGCATGCCATAGGATTGTGAGTACTCACCTATATGTGTTATGTGATTTGGACATTGAGGCCTTAAGACATGTTGGAGAGATAAGGGAATGTGAGCTAAGCTCCATTCACCGAAACATGTTTGGTATGATAGAGAGTGTTAGCTATATGCTTCACTTTTTGGGACATGTTTGACTCTATGAGTCATTTATGTGTTGGAGATCCGTGTATCGGATGAGTGCTGATAGAGTCCACTTTTACATTTCATAGCTCAAGTGCCAAATTATCAATAAATATGTTTATGAGTATTATTATATATGCTTAAATGTTATGTGACTATATGTGCAATGTGATATATGTTTAAAAGTCAATGTGATTACCATGTAAATGAACTAGTAAATAATTCATGAGTGAGTGTAATATGACATTAAAGTTGGTAATATTGTGAATATGTTATATGATTGGCATTAATGCATTATGACTTGTTTGCGTGGTAGTTATTCTGAGCATTCACTAAGCTTGTTAAGCTCACCCACTCCCTTTTGAACCATTGCAGATTAGTAGCGTCTCGGTATAAATGGTGTGACAGCCCTAAATTGACCCTAGTCGGAAAGTGGTTTTGGGACCGCTAAACAGAGTCACCGAAGTATTTGAATATGATATTTATTGTCTAAAATATGTGAATATGAATGTGTGAAAGTTTTAAGCTTCGATTTAGTCGATTGCATGTGAATTTAATGTATAGGACTAACCTTTGTTGTTAATCAAGTACCTTTGGTAATGTGTATATATTCGGATAGCCATGCGAAAATGGCTTAAATATTTTGAGCATAGTATTAAAATCATTTTGTATATATATGGTTATTGAGAGGTGTGGAAATGCTTGGCAATGATTAGCCATTGGAATGGTTAATCACGATCATATTTGGTGCTATGTATGTCAAATGGCTAGTTGAATCATGGAAACTATGAAATAGGTGAAATTTACCTTAAAATAGATGCTGATAGCAGCAGTGATGGGAGTTTGAAAATTCACTAAAAATAGTAGGAATCTAATTAAATAATGAATAAATTATGTAATCGAACCTTGATGAGTCTATTTTCATATGGAAGAAGCGAAACGACCATATGAGCCGTATTATATGAGATGTTTAAGTTTTCGTGAAACAGGGCCAGAACGGTTACTGGATCCCCTGTTCTGACTTTGGAAATTTACAATAAATTAACCAGAAATAATTAGAAGTCATTCTTTATATGTACAGATTCATTTTTGAGTCTAGTTTCATTAGAAACAAACGGCATATGTATTGAAGCCCTGTACAGGGAGATATCTAAGTCGTAATGCATGAAGGTCAGAGTAGTCGAACCCTGAAACAGGGGAGACTTTAACTAACAAACTGTAGTAATTGGCCTGACCAAAAATTCTAGAAAAAAATCTGTAGATGGATATATGAGTCTAGTTTCATAGAAAATTCACGGAATCAGTTTTCAAGTTTTGGAAATCGAGATATGATTTTTAAGGTGACAGTGACGCAGTTAGCCAGCTTGTCTAGAAATTTTAAAATGAACTATGTAAATAAATGAATTAAGTTCGTTAACACCTCGTGTTCGACTCCGGAAACGGTCTCGGGTGCGGGGCGTTACAATTTTATTGTTATCAGAGCTATGGTTTAGTCGATTCTAGGACTACCGAAATACGTTCGGGTCTAGCTATACATGCCATTATGTGTCTATTTGATAGTGTGGTGATTTCTGACAGTTAAAAATGTGTTTGTTTATAGTAATGGATCCCGATCCCAACCGAGCGGTAGCTGATGATCTTGAGAGTGTAGCGCCTGCTCCCGCACAAGGGACAGCGCTGGTGGACTCTCAACCTATTGCTAGTAATCAGAATGACGAAGCTAGACAAGCTTTTTATAGCGTAATGAATGATTGGTTTAACCAATACATTCGAACTAATACGGCTGTTCCACAACCCCCATTTCCGACTAATACAACCCCTGCACCTGCGATACCTCCGATAACTGACTAGATAAGGTTAAATAAGCCCCCAGTTGATAGAATCCGAAAACACGGGGCTACTGAATTTAAAGCTACAGACAGCGACGATGCCGAGCAAGCTGAATTTCGGTTGGACAACACTATTCGGGTACTTGATGAACTATCTTGCACACCCGATGAATGCCTAAAATGTACGATCTCCTTGCTACGTGATTCTGCCTACTATTGATGGAATACGTTGATTTCTGTTGTGCCTAGAGAGCAAGTAACTTGGGAGTTTTTCCAAACCGAGTTTTGAAAAAAGTATATCAGCTAGAGATTCATTGATCAAAAACGAAAAGAATTTCTTGAACTTAAACAAGGTTCCATGTCGGTTACTGATTATGAACGAAAGTTTGTAAGGCTTAGCCGGTACGCGTGAGAATGCATTTCTTCAGAAGCTGTGATGTGTAAACGTTTCGAAGATGGACTGAACGATGATATAAAGCTGTATGTTGGCATTTTAGAAATAAGAGAATTTGTGGTACTTGTCGAGCGAGCTTGCAAAGCCGAAGAGCTCAGTAAGGAGAAAAGAAAAGCTGATATGGGAGCAAAGGAGTTTTGTAACAGATCTTCGGGAAAGCCCTTTCAAAAGTCATCGAAGAAATTTAGAGATGATTTAGGCCGATCTAGAGACACGTCGGGCTTTTCTAGACGAGACCGTGATCGACCCCCTGTGAGTACACGAGTTACTTCGGTTGCCAGTGTTGGAAATGATCGTCGAGGCAGAACAGAGTGCCAGTATTGTGGTAAATGGCATTCGGGGAGTTGTAGATTCCATGATCGCTCCGGTTACAAGTGCGGATCAGTTGACCACTTTATTAAAGATTGCCCGAGATTGTCTGAACAGAATGTAAATCAGAGTGGGAAACCGGGTGGTACTAGTGCTCGAGGTAGGCCATCTAAAAATGCAGGGAATGCTAGTGGCGGTCAAAGAGGATCTAGATATGTTACCACCAGATCTGAGGCTCGTGCTCCTGCCAGAGCTTATGCTATACGTGCACGGAGGATGCTTCTTCGCCTGATGTTATTACCGGTACATTCACTCTATTTGATACTAATGTGATTGCATTGATTGACCCTGGTTCTACTCATTCTTATTTATGTGAGACTTTAGCATCCAGTAAGACTTTACCTGTTGAGTCTACTGAGTTCGTTATTAGAGTGTCGAATCCCTTGGGTCATTGTGTGCTTGTTGATAAGGTGTGTAAGAAATGTCCCCTAGTAATTCGAGGTTCCCGTTTTCCGGTGGACTTGATGCTTTTACCGTTTGATGAATTTCATGTTATTCTCGGTTTGGATTGGTTGACCGTGCATGATGCGGTTGTGAATTGCAAAAGCAAGACTATTGATTTGAGGTGTGCAAATAATGAGATAATCCGAGTTGAGTCTACTATCTTGAATGGATTTCCAACAATAATATCCTCGACGTTAGCTCAAAAATATGTGAGAAATGGGTGTGAAGCGTATCTTGCATACGTGCTTGATAATGAAAAATCAGGAAAGAAACTTGAATCGGTACTAGTGGTTTGTGAATATCTGGATGTTTTTCTCGAAGAATTACTGGGGTTACCACCTGTTCGGGAGGTAGAGTTTGGCATCGAACTTGTACCCAGGACTACACCGATTTCGATAGCTCCGTATCGTATGGCACTAACGGAATTAAAAGAACTGAAAACTCAGTTGCAAGAGTTGACGGATAGAGGTTTTGCTCGACCGAGTTTTTCACCTTGGGGTGCACCAGTATTTTTTGTGAAAAAGAAGGACGGAACCATGAGGTTGTGCACCGGCTATCGTCAGCTGAATAAAGTGACAATAAAGAATAAATATCTGTTACCGCGTATTGATGATTTGTTTGATCAACTAAAGGGAGCCTCAGTGTTTTCAAAGATAGATTTGAGATCGGGTTATTATCAGTTGCGAAATCGGGATTCGGATATACCCAAAACTGCTTTCAGAACGAGATACGGTCACTACGAGTTCTTAGTGATGCCGTTTGGGCTCACTAATGCCCCAGTGGTATTTATGGATTTGATGAATCAGATCTTCAGACCGTTTTTGGATCGGTTTGTAGTTGTGTTTATTGATGATATTTTGGTCTATTCGAGAAATGAAACCGATCATGCTGAACACCTAGGGTTAGTGTTGCAGGTTTTACGGGATAAGCAGTTATATGCTAAGTTCAGTAAATGTGAGTTTTGGTTGAGAGAAGTTAGCTTTTTAGGACATGTGGTATCTGCATCGGGTATTCGAGTTGATCCGAGCAAAATTTTAGCCATACTTAACTGGAAGCCCCCGAGAAATATTACTGAGGTTTGGAGCTTTTTGGGACTTGTCGGTTACTACAGACGGTTTGTAAAGGGTTTCTCGATGATAGCCACACCAATGACGAAGCTACTTCAGAAAGATGTTAAGTTCGAATGGTCAGAAAAATGTCAGAAAAGTTTCGATCAACTAAAAACTTACTTGACTGAAGCTCTAGTGCTAGTGCAGCCTGAATCAGGCGAAGAGTTTGTCATTTACAGTGACGCATCCTTACTTGGGTTGGGTTGTGTATTGATGCAAGAAGGTCGAGTTGTAGCTTATGCGTCGAGACAATTGAAGCCACATGAGAAAAATTATTCCACCCATGATCTCGAACTAGTTGCCATCGTATTCGCTTTGAAATATGGCGACATTACTTATTTGGTGAGAAGTGCCATGTATATTCGGATCACAAAAGTCTCAAATATTTGATGACTCAAAGAGACTTGAATCTGCGACAAAGACGTTGGCTCGAGTTGTTAAAAGATTATGAGCTTGTCATTGACTATCACCCGGGAAAGGCTAATGTGGTTGCGGATGCTTTAAGTCGTAAATCACTGTTTGCTTTACGAGCGATGAATGTACACCTATCTGTTCTATCCGACAATGTGTTAGTAGCAGAATTAAAGGCCAAACCATTGTTGATTCACCAAATTCGTGAAGCTCAGAAAGTCGATGATGAATTGGTTGCAAAACGGGCTGAATGCGTTTCGAATATGGAATCAGAGTTCCAAATTGATGATGACGATTGTTTGAGGTTCAGAAGTCGTTTGTGTGTTCCAAGAAATTCAGAACTTATTTCGATGATTCTGAACGAAGCTCATTGTAGCCGAATGTCAATTCACCCGGGGAGTACGAAAATGTACAACGATCTGAGACGTCAGTTTTGGTGGCATGGTATGAAACGAGACATTTCCGATTTTGTTTCGAGGTGTTTAATATGTCAACAAGTGAAAGCGGAACATCAAGTACCTACAGGTTTACTTCAGCCGATCATGATACCTGAATGAAATGGGATCGAGTCACGATGGATTTGTATCTGGGTTGCCATTGTCGGCAAGTAAGAAAGATACGATTTGGGTTGTTGTCGATAGACTGACTAAGTCGGCTCACTTTATCCCCGTACGTACGGATTTTTCATTGGATAAACTAGCTGAATTGTATGTTTCTCAGATTGTAAGATTACACGGGGTACCTATTTCTATTGTGTCGGATAGAGATCCGAGGTTCACCTCGCGATTTTGGAAGAAATTGCAAGAAGCTTTGGGTACCAAGTTGCATTTTAGCACCGCTTTTCATCCACAAACTGATGGTCAATCCGAGCGGATAATTCAGATACTTGAGGATATGTTGAGATGTTGCATCCTTGAGTTTAGTGGTTCATGGGAGCGGTATTTACCTTTGATTGAATTCGCTTACAACAATAGTTTTCAATCAAGTACTAAGATGGCGCCTTACGAGGCTTTGTACGGTCGTAAATGCCGTACACCATTTTTTTGGACCGAGCTCGGTGAAAGTAAAATTTTCGGAGTTGATTTGATTAAAGATGCTGAGCAGAAAGTAAAAATAATTCGTGAAAGTCTGAAGGCAACATCAGATCGTCAGAAGTCGTACGCGGATTTAAAACGAAGAGATATTGAGTATCAGGTGGGAGACAAAGTGTTTCTTAAATTTTCACCTTCGAAAAAGATACTCAGATTTGGCCGTAAGGGCAAACTGAGTCCGAGGTTCATAGGGCCATATGAAATATCCGAACGAGTTGGCCCAGTGGCATATAGATTGATTTTACCCCCTGACCTCGAGAAGATTCACAATGTTTTTCATGTCTCAATGCTTCGACGTTACAGATCTGATCCTTCGCACATAATAAATCCCTCCGAGGTTGAAATTCAAGCCGATATGAGTTATGAAGAAGAACCGATTCGCATCCTAGCTCGTGAAGTGAAAGAGTTGCGAAACAAGAGGGTTCCGTTAGTAAAGGTGTTATGGCTCAAACACGGGATCGAAGAAGCTACTTGGGAAACCGAGAACTCTATGAAAGAACGATACCCAAACCTATTTACCGGTAAGATTTTCGGGGACGAAAATTTCTTAAGTGGGGGAGAGTTGTGACAGCCCTAAATTGACCCTAGTCGGAAAGTGGTTTCGGGACCGCTAAACCGAGTCACCGAAGTATTTGAATATGATATTTATTGTCTAAAATATGTGAATATGAATGTGTGAAATTTTTAAGCTTCGATTTAGTCGATTGCATGTGAATTTAATGTATAAGACTAACCTTTGTTGTTAATCAAGTACCTTTGGTAATGTGTATATATTTGGATAGCCATGCGAAAATGGCTTAAATATTTTGAGCATAGTATTAAAATCATTTTGTATATATATGGTTATTGAGAGGTGTGGAAATGCTTGGCAATGATTAGCCATTGGAATGGTTAATCACGATCATATTTGGTGCTATGAATGTCAAATGGCTAGTTGAATCATGGAAACTATGAAATAGGTGAAATTTACCTTAAAATAGATGCTGACAGCAGCAGTGATGTGAGTTTGAAAATTCACTAAAAATAGTATGAATGTAATTAAATAATGAATAAATTATTTAATCGAACCTTGATGAGTCTATTTTCATATGGAAGAAGTAAAATGACCATATGAGCCGTATTTTATGAGATGTTTAAGTTTTCGTGAAACAGGGCCAGAACGGTTACTGGATCCCCTATTATGACTTTGGAAATTTACCATAAATTAACCAGAATTAATTAGAAGTCATTCTTTATATGTACAGATTCTTTTTTGAGTCTAGTTTCATTAGAAACAAACGGCATATGTATTGAAGCCCTGTAGAGGGAGATATCTAAGTCGTAATACATGAAGGTCAGAGTAGTCGAACCCTGAAACAGGGGAGAATTTAACTAATAAACTGTACTAATTGGCCTGACCAAAAATTCTAGAAACAAATCTGTAGATGGATATATGAGTTTAGTTTCAGGGAAAATTCACGGAATCAGTTTTTGAGTTTTGGAACTCGAGATATGATTTTTAAGGTGACAGTGACGCAGTTAGCCAGCTTGTCTGGAAATTTTAAAATGAACTGTGTAAATAAATGAATTAAGTTCGTTAACACCTCGTGTTCGAATCTGGCAACAGTCTCGGGTGCGGGGCGTTACAAATGGAGTGTTTCCGAGGGGTAATCCAAGCAAGTCTTTTTTTAATCAATTTGTAGGTGTTTATTTAGTTGTTAATGTTTTTGGGAAATGAAAACAATGTGGTAGGCTTTTCGCTATTATTTTCCATCATATTTTGAATGTTTCCATAGCTTATTTGTTCTTAGGATTTAAAAATCTAAATTGTGAAATGTTGATCATTTCTTGGACTTAATTACGGTGATTGAAACTATTTCTATGGCCATTTTGACAATTATTTGATGATGTAATAGTAGCATAATGAATTGGTACAAGTTGGAATGAGCTATGTGCTTATGTATGTTGTATTTTTCTGGTATGAAGCAGAGTTATTGATATTCATGTGTTAAAAATGATCCCTCTATGATTTTGAAATGTATAGGAAGTCAGAATTGTAAATTGGTATTAATACCATATCACAAGTGTTGATCTTCGGGGTAAAATTATTGATACTTTTTGAACTGTACCGATAATTTCTAGAATTTTATTTTTGGGCAAGAAACAAATTGTTGTTTTGATATCGATTTTTTATTCAGTGTCGATACCAGATGAAGGAAATATCGATACTTATGTACTTATGTTTTAAATTTTGCTAAATGATCTCTATACATGTTTACTTATTATTTTAAGACCATTTGAATTGTATGTGATGTTTGACAGTGGTGTGACATCCTAATATTCAGACTCAGTGATCGAGCCGGGTATAGAGTGTTACTAGATAAATGATTAAATGTTAAAATATGAGATAAAAGATATAGAACAAAATAAAGTTTGAGTTATTTTCGAATTTCCAAAAGGTTTGAGATGAGTTGGATGTAAATGAGTTTTTAAAACCGAACGTGACTTAAATGGTAATGTTGAATGATATAAAGCTATACTTGTTGTCAAAGGTTACACTTGGAAGGATAGTATTGATTGTAAAGAGACTTTCCCACTGGCGTCTAAGAAAGACTCCTTAAGAATTATTATGGAATTGATAGCTTATTATGATTTAGAATTGCACCAAATGGATGTGAATACAACCTTTCTAAATAGAGATCTTGAGTAAGAAGTTTATATGGACCAACCTAAAGGTTTTACAATTGAAGGAAAATGTCATATGGTGTGTAAACTTAAGAAGTCAATATATGGACTTAAACAAGCTTCAAGACAATGGTACATCAAGTTTAATGATACCATAAAGTCCTTTGGTTTTCAAAAAAATATCATTGATTGTTGTATATACCAAAAGATTAGTCGGAGCAAGTTTATTTTCTTAATTCTATATGCTGACAATATTTTGCTTGTTGCAAATTATTTTAGGTTATGGCGTGAGACGAAAATTTTCTCTTAAATAACTTTGAAAAGAAGGATATGGGAAAAGCATTGTATGTGATAGGAATTGAAATATTCCGTGATAGATTACAAGGACTGTTAAGATTATCTCAAAAAAACAATTTCGAAAGTATACTAGAGAGATTTAATATGCATAATTGTTTAGCAGTAATTGTTCTCATACAGAAAGAGGACAAATTTAGTCTCATGCAATGTCCAAAGAATGATCTGGAATGAAAGGGAATGCAATCAATTCCTTATGCTTTTGTTGTGGGCACTTAAATGTATGTCAAGACGTATACAAGACCCAACATTAGCTTTGTAGTTTGGATACTTGGCAGATATCAAAGTAATCCTAGAACTAATCATTTGAAAGTGGCAAAGAAAGTTTTATGGTAACTATAAGGAACAAATAATTACATGCTCACGTATAGGAAATCCAATCAATTAGAAGTGATTAGATACTCAAATTTAAATTTTTCTGGATATCTTGACAGTTGAAAGTCCACTTTTAGCTATTTATTTTTAATTGCTGAAAGAGTCTTATCATGGAAAAATGCTAAACAATCTATCATTGCATCATCTATGATGGAAGCAAAATTTTTGGCATGTTTAGAAGCCACTATTCATGCATTATGGTTGCAGAACTCTATTTTGGGACTTGCGGTAGTTGATACCATTACCAAGCCACTGAAAATTCATTATGATAATTCGCAATAGTGTTTTTCTCCAAAAGTGACAAATTTTTCAAAAGGTGCAAAACATATGGAACTAAAATATTTTGTCATTAAGGAGGAAGTCCAAAAACAAATAGTGTCTATAAAGCATATTAGAACTGATCTTATGGTTGCATATCTATTAACTAAAGGCTTACAACCAAAGACATTTAAAAAACATACACATGGAATGAGTTTTGGTTGTATTGTTGAAAGAAATCTTACGACATTATGACACTTTGAGCTCAGTTATGGTGTTTCTAAAAGAAAATGGATGTATTTACTATTTATTATGATTCTGTGCACATCATTTTTAAAAATGATTTAAAACAAGAAAATCTTTATAGTTACCAAAAGACCAATCATATTGAGTTGCAATGTTGTAGTATATGAAAGGAAGTATGTGACTTAAGCTATATAGAACCACCATAACTCACATTTACAATTTGCTATAATATCGTAATTATGATGAGTGTTATTTTTATGCATTCTCAACGTTTATTCTATTAAAGTTTATGTTTTATTGCATTAGGTCAAGTGAGAGAATGTAAGATTTTATCCCGATTATGTGAGCCCAATTAAGTCTAAAATAATGTGACCCAATTTAAAGTGGCTAAAAGTTTTATTTTGTATAGAAGTTAAATTCTATCCATACCTTCAGTTTCTTGATTAATGTACCGGATTAAAAGTTTATCATTATAAATTGATCTACCATTTATTTATTAGGGTTACACAAAACAAAACACACAAAAGAAATTATAATCAGCATCACTTTAGATTTGTGTAACTAAGAGAAAAGTCAAGAGAGAGAAATCAATTTATCGAATGCTTTTCGAGTTCTTCATCAAACCTAAAGGTCAATTTTAATCTCGCATTAAATATTTCTTAAGCTTATAAAAATTATATTGTTCTAAAAATTCTAAAATAATTATTTTGATATGCATAATATTTATATATGAAAGATTTTAGATTATTTTATTTCTTTATAAAAAAATATCTACAAAATATCTAAAAAGATAGAAATATAAAGGCCGGAACTCTTAAAGTTCGAGCCCAAGAGGAGAGTGGGGACCAAAATCTGTAAGGCAAGTTGTAAATTGCATATTTATTACTTTTTCATATTTATATATAAATTTTGATGCATTAAATAACTTTATGCTAGATTCATATTCACTATTCTCAAACATGATTTAAATTAATAGAACTGCAACGTACAATAATATATTCAACATCTTAAAACTGTCGCATTCACTTACGCAGATTAGAATAGGGAAAAGAAGAAAACAAATAAAGGATGCAATATACAATCATTAGTTACAAAATTCTAAGTATGGGTTCTTAGAATTATTATTAATGGACCTCCCCAGTGATCCATTTTTATGTTCGGCTTAAACATCCTTAATTTAATCTATGTTTTATAAGATTAGTATTCTTTATTTAATGTTTATTTTATGAAGATTAGTATCCTTATGTTTCGTAGTAACGTTGGTGAGTCAATATCAGATGAATTTCGATTTAAGATACTAGAAAATAGTTAAGCATATATTCAACTATTTATAGAGAAAGGAGGATTATTTGTTTTTGTATTCCAAAGGAGATCTTACTTCTATCGACTATACCGATTATGACTTCCAAACGTGTCTGAATTCGAGAAAATCAACATTGGGCTATGTCTTTTTCCTAGGTGGCGAGTCTATAGTGTGGAAAGTGTTAAGCAGAAATATATTGTTTACTCCACTCTAGAAGTCAAAGATGTGGCTGCTGAAGCAACAAAAGAAGCAACATGACTTCGAAAGTTCCTTATGGATCTTGAAGTCATTCTTGGTATAAAGAAAGTTCTTTATGGAAACTGGAATCCAAAAAAAGAAAAAAACACATTGGTAGGAAGTTTCATAAGAGAGACGGTAGTGATTGACGGAATAGTAGATGTAGTCAACGATAACATCTGAGCAAAAACCCTACGGATTTGTTTATCAAGACTCTACTAGCTAGGAGTTTTGAGAAACATATAGAGGGCATAGGAATGTGAAACATGACTCATCTACTTCACTAGGGCAAGTGGGAAACAATTGGATCTGGTGCCCTAAGTGTAATATTTTCGTCTATGTTCACTTGAATTTTTTGAACAAATTGGTTTAATAAAATATCTATTAATTAAATTAATACCTTTTATATATTGTCCTCAATATGTTTGCACGCAAAACAAAATTGATGCAAATATTGATTCACTAGTTATCTAAAGTTTAACTAATATTAAACGGTATTACGTGGTTGGATAGTAATATGGAAAGACTTGTATTAGTAGATGAACCTAAACATATCCTTAGTTTAATAGAAAATGAGCAAACTAATTGGAAAACTAATATGTCATCTATCAAGTTCAATTAGGAGATATTTTTCCTTGGGCATCGAAGTGGATGACTCCTAGAAGATAAAGACGTAGATGTGACTAACTAGACTGACAGTACATCAGAAATCACCCAAGTAAAATAGATCCTAGATTCGTTTATAGATTTATTCAGTTGTGGCATACCTTAATCCTTAGTGGATGATGGACCATGTATGCGTGACTCTTATACTTTGATGTAAGTAAAATCTTAAGTTCAAATAACTAAGGAACCAAAAGTTGGTGTGTTGGGTATACAACTTCTTCAATATGTAACATCATTCACAATAGTGAAATTCATAGTTAAAATAATGGCTAAATGTTATCCTCTCATTAACATTACATGATAGATGAAAAGAAAACATGGTTACTGGTTGTTTGTCTTTGTAATAAATTACTTAATCACTATTTGATAGTAATTGATTTTTCTTGAAGGAATATATAATGGATACCATGAGATAAAATAAGATCATATTGGGCGAACGAATTTATTTTAAAGATATTAAGGATATCCTATGAGGGTAACACACTGATACCAAGGTTATCAGATGAGCACTGATTAAGTAGCTTTCGTAATGATATGTAATTAGGGAGAGCTCAGTCACAATACGATAATGGAATGACTTCGCAACTAAATAAGTTTATAATTAATAGGTGAAAAGCTTAAACTTAATTATATATTATTTGAGCCCTAATTACATATGTTTATTTGGTCCTTCCATTAGCTCGTTGAAACCATAAATGAATTGCATATTGAATCGAATTAGCAGAATTGAGTAAAAATAATGAAGTTAGAGAAATGAGATAGTTACTTCTGAATGCGTTTTCTCACTAAGTATAGAAATGACTTGAGAATTAATTTAAGATTTTTTAATTATTATTTAATTAATTATAATTAAATAATTGAAGTTCAAAAATTAAATTTAATTAATTAATCATTATGAATATCTTTCTCATAAATTCTTTTACAATAAAGTCATCACGACTTTAATAGAATTAGATTTGAATTGAAAGAATTATTTAATTATAAAATTAATTTTGTTAATTTAATTAATTAATTAATATTCCTTTAAAAATAGAAAATAAATATTGAGTTGGTTTAAATTATAAAATGTTGGATTACTCAATACATGAGAGGTCCGACACCCCTTATTTTACATGTGAGCCCGATTTTTATCTAGGGTGTGCCCCCACTCTTCTAGTTAGTTTAGAAGAGTGTTTTTCTATTAAATAAATATTATTCGTATTATTCTTATTCAACTAGGATTCTCCTATCTTTTCCTATAAATAGATGACATCTGTTAACCTAGAAACATAAGTTTTGTATAATGTTATTCTAACAGAAAGTAGAGGAAATTTATTTTCTTAAAATAAGTTATATTTTCTGGGAATAATAATTTCGACTTGTTTCTATTGAGAGAATTCTTTCCTATTAAAAGAAATAAGTCATCTTTGGTTTTGTGCTTGGTTCTTGTTGTTCGAGCGTACACTCGACAAAAATTTTAAGTACAAGTATAGAAAGGTCATTCAATTGAACATTAAGAATGTTCCAGATCTAGCGTAGAATATTTATTATTATAAATATAAAAAACTAGCACAGTTTTGAAAAATTATTTTAACTTCTGCTAAAACAATAAACCATTTTCATAACTGGATTTTTCTAACAAGAAGTTCATTAATAGCCTTGGTAAGACTCTATAAGAACATGTGTTAGACTATATATATGTATATATAAACAAATATAGAAGATTAATTTATAAATCAAAGTACCTTTTGCATGTCACTATCATTGTCCATCTAGTCCTTTCTATAATTTCATGATCTTCCATCAATAATTCTAAAAACAATTTCCAATTATCAGCATTCTCCTCTCCCATAATCACCGCCCAAGGGTAAATTTGGTTTTTTCCATCTCTACCTACAGCCAGTAGCAACTATCCCTTAGCGTAACCTTTGAAATAACACTCATCCAATCCAAAAATAGGCTTACATCCTTGTATGAGATTATCCTTTTGGAGCCTTAAAACATATTTACATCCTATGGAAAATAGGTGTTGAATAAATGGCAGCCTTATCAACTTCCAGCTTGTACTTCGAAGATATGTGATCACAGTAGAGTCTTGAGCTTGAAGCTACAATGACTTACTGAACAAACAAGAAAATCAGACTTCAAATAACAAGAACAAATTGCTTAACAAGAACCAAAACAATAAAATATTTTTGCTGAAAGATTCATCTATCATTACTGAAAACATTTCATTACATATAACAAGTAAACAACTTGTCTAAAAAACAAAAAAACAAAAAAAAAGGTGTTACTAAAACACACCTAACTCCACTAACAAAGTCTTATAACTTATAAAACATTTCTTGCATACTTGATTAGGTTAATTTATCAAATCCATCAGCACCAAATTACATCAAATATTACATACTTAGTTCAAATGTAACTAAGTAGCAAAACATCAATTAAACAGCAAAAAACAACATCATGTTCTCCAGCTGCAACATGCATGGCTTGAACAGAATGGTATGTATGAAAGCCACCTTTTAACACTCATCCTTGGCTTCCATACCATAAACTCCCAATCTTGCTATCAAATTCTCGAACCTTGATACACCAAGAGGCTTTGTCAAGATGTCAGCCAACTGATCTTTAAAACTGTAATGAGCCAGTTTGATTTCTTGAAATTGTTCCACTTCTCTAAAAAAAATAAACTTAATCTTAAAATGCTTTATTTTTCCATGAAACATTGGATTCTTTGCTATTGCAATAGCAGATTGATTGTCACTTTTGATCTTTGTTTCTTCTCTTTGGTGTAAGTTCATATCTAGCATGAGCTTTCTTAACCAAATTGCTTGATTAATAGCAGCAACATATTCAACTTCAGCTGTTGATTGAGCAGCAATGGATTATTGCTTTGAACCCCTACAAAAAATAGCTGATCCAAGGTAAATAGATACCTTGAAGTGCTTTTCATATCATCAATTGATCCTGCCCAATCACTATCTACAAAACCAAGGAGCTTCATATTGTCAACCTTGGTGAACATAACTTCAAAGCTTAGAGTTCCTTTGATATACCTCAGAACTCTCTTTGTAGCTTTGAAATGGTTCACATTGTAGCAGTGCATGAACCTGGATGGGAGATTGGCTCAAACATTATGTCAAACCTTGTGGGAGTTAAGTAGAGTAGACATCCCATTAGGCTCTTATAAGTTGATTCATTTACCTTCTTGAAATCACCTTGACTAGTGAGCTTTTCTCCAATAGCAACTGGAGTACTAGCTGCTTTGCAATTTTGCATGGAGAACCTATCCATAATTTTCAAATCAAATGCCTTTTGGCTTATGAAGATCCCTTGCTGAGTCTGATATACTTCCATCCCAAGAAAGTAAGACATTTTACCTAAATAAGAAATCTCAAACATACTCTCCATTTTGCCTTTGAAATCTGTCAGCATAGCATCATTCCCACCAGTCACTAAAAAGTCATCCACATATAAGGAGACAATGAGTAGTGTTTCACCACCTTCCTTCTTCACATTGGTTCACTAATGCTTCTTTCGAACCCTAAGCTTGACAAGTAGGTGTCAATTCTATCATACCAGGCCCTTGGTGCCTGCTTTAAGCCATACAATGCTTTTCTTAGCTTGTACACCTTGGTTTCTTCACCAACAAAACATATATGTAATAGCCCATTTTTCACTGGTGTCGTAAATAATGGTTTCGGGACCATAAATCCGATGAGTAAGTTCGTAAATTTTATTATCTATTATTTACGAGTCAATTATAATATTCAAATAAATTTTGAATAGGTAATTTATGCTATTTGAACGAATAATCAAGGTCAAGTGGTATGACCTTAAAGTCAAGTGGTTTTAGAAAATGAGGTACCGGACCTCGTTTCTATAAGCTGAGCCGTAAAAATTTTATTAAATATTTACAGAATTTTATTAAGGTCGTATTAAAATTTGGTTAAGAAATTTTAATATTTAGATAGTTAATTAATTAAAAAAAACTAAATTCTAAAAGCTGCAAAAGTTTATTTCTATTAATTAAATGGGTCAAATGGTTATGAAAAAGTGAATTAATGGACTTAAATGGTAAATATACCATGCATATTGATAGTGGACAATTATGGACATGCTTTGTTAATTTTTAAATTAAAATCTTAAAGGTCAATAGGTAATTTGATAAATAAAATAAACAAAACAAAAACCATCTTTTTTCTTCTGTTTTTCCCAACCAAAACAAACAAATATGAAGGAAGCCATTGTTGAGTTAACATTCGGCCAAGTTGATTTTTGATACATGGTATGTGTTTTGATCTTGTTTTTTTTAATGATTTTTATGTTTTTAGGCTCGTATTATCTTAACCTAGTTAGCCGGGGGTGAATTTGTTAAATTGTTAAATGTTTAGAATTTTACTATGAATGAAATTCCAATATTCTTGAAATTTTATGATAGATTATTAAGCTTTGCTGTTAAATGTAAGTATTTTGTTAAGTACTTTTTGGTGATTTTCAAGTTTAGGGACTTATTTATGAAAAAGGTAATATTCAAGGAAAATATTGTAAATTGTGGATAAATATGAGCTATTATCTAATTGGGTATAAATCAGTTAGCATGAATTTTGATTAAAAATGATGAAATTGCGAGTTTCGAGTTTAGGGACTAAATTGCAAAAAGGGTAAACTTTGAGGGTAATTTTGTAAATTTTCATTATTATGGGTTATAAGCTAAATTAACTATTGTAAATGCTAGAATAGGGTTAATTGGATAAAAAATATAGTTATCTAGATTAAGAAATGACTCAAACGGACACTAATCGTGAGAAAACCAAAATAGCAGATTAGTCGTTGGATCATTAAGGCATCGTTTCGGTATAGGTAAGTTCATATGAACTGTAATCATTTTAGTGTTATCTAAACTAAATGTTTATTATGTCTTTTTAATGTAAATGAATTAATTTACAAATGTACTAATGCTATGATGAATTTACAGCTATTAAGTCTCAGTTGAACCTTAGGAATTCTTAGGATACAAATGATATGTCATTAGAGATTTCATTTTTTGTGTGCTGGCCTTTAATGTCCTACTGATGGCTGGGATCCTACATTTGTTGTGGATTCTCCATAGCTCGTGTGAGCAGCATCGTGTAGCTTACATTCTGACCCACAGCTCGTGTGAGCAGGCCCATTTCATAACTCATGTGAGCATTGATGTAAAGGAAAGATTACGGTTCTATGTAAAGGCACACTTCATGTGAGCTTTCCTGAGTATCCGATGTAATTCTAGATGGTTTAACGGGTAAGAAAAGGAATAGGAAATGGTAAGTATGCAAATACAATGAATCATGACATGATGGTAACATTGATGATGTAAAATATTATGTTTATACATGGTAAACCACATATCTTATGGTTGGATTCATATATATCATGAACAAGTATACTAACTTGTGAGTTTCATGGTGTTGTATAGGCTTACACTAAGCTTATGGCATTGATTTTGGTTTATACTTAGTTTATGAATTGTATTATAGAAGTGGTAAGTTATGTTTAAGGTTAATACGAGCTTACTAAACATTTGCTTCTTACTTAGTTGTTTTCCTTTGTTTTGTAGACTTTCGGAAGCTCGTCGGAGATCTATCACACTATCTAGTAGACAATTCGATAATTTTTGAGTAATTTGGCTAAGGTTTATAATGGCATGTATGGGGTGATTTGTAATGGTATTTTGGTTTAATGGTGTTTTGGCTTGTATAAGTTTTGGAAAGCTATGTTGGTTGGTACACTTTGATGCCTTACCAAGTTAAGTTGTTTTGGTTATTTTAAAGTGCTTATTTATAAGGTTCTCTTGGCATGTTGAAGATAGTTTGAAAATGGTTACTTTGACATGTTTTAGTTCATATTTGAACTAAGTCATTATGTATTGAAATGGCAATATTAACATGTATAGGAGGATTTATAATAGTGCTTTGATATTTTTATAACTTGAAGATTATGTTAGGTTGGTGCATATTAATGTTTATCCAACTTTGTCATTTTTAAGGACAAAATGCATGTGACTGAATGGATTATGACATGTTTAAATTTATTTAAATATTATGATGTTAAATGTTTACGATTGTACGATAATGCTCTGTAACCTTAATCCGGCGATGGAGACAGGTTAAAGGTGTTACATTTAGTGGTATTAGAGCTATGATTTAGTTGGCTCTCGAACTAAACGTAACATGTATGGAGTCTACAAATACATGCCAATATATAACTTGTGATAATGTGATAACTCCTGATTCAAATTGAATTGTGTTTTGGTATAGATAAAAGCTATCTTAAAACTGAGCTAATTTTGATAATGCTGAAAGCATGCTCAAGTATCTAATTAAAAGGTTTCAAATGATGAGCAAAAATTTATAAAGGTTAGAGTAGAGGTTCATAATGTTTATGTTAATAATGAATGTTATGTTTGATGTGTATATATGAGAATTCAATTTTATGGCATTACGACCTCCACCCCTTCGTTTTCAAAATTCTATATCATGGAATGTTTATAGCGTTTTTGTTGTAAAAGCTCATAAGTATAGAGCTAAAGAGTTTAGTGGTTGAATGAGTAATAATATGGTTAGAGCCAAGAGTTGGATAGCATATACAAAGAGTTATAGATGACATATTAGATCTTTCTGAAGACTATTTGGGATGTGCAACGTCACTGTTAAAAGAAAAAGTTATTCACTGGTGATCGGCTATAACTGGTATGGTATCTAAAGAACCGGTTAACCGGGATTTCTTTTGAATTGATTGCTTTAGTGAAACAGAATAATATGAGATCACCGATGACTTTAGGAGTCGGTGGAGCAGTGTTTGAAATGTAAATAGATCTGAATGCAACCATTATGGTCGAGTATTGTACAATCATCTCATCTAGGTATTCTATGTGCTCTTTTATCTTTAGTGGCATATGTGGTTATTTTATCTCCAGATGTGGTTCTTATCGTGTGGGGATGCTAGCTAATCATAATGATAGGTAGAGGTATTGTTAATCTGGCTGATTAATGATCAACATTGCTTTATTTTTTTGTGGCATTCTATTCAATTATATTTTGGTAGAGGACTCGATGGAAAAACTCATTTGTTGTTATTTTTCTGCTTCTACTGGTTGTTGTTCAGCTTTATGCATATGAAATTTATGTTGTTTATGTCACAGCTAGCTCTAATGAATCTAAGTATTAATATGTTCTTACTATGCCATATGGTCTTCAATAGAAACGGCTTGGAGGTAGACAAATGTGTCTAGAAGGCTCATAAATTTTCATATTCTGATAGTATAGAGATGGGTTACATTCTTGGGAGTTCAGTAGGGATTTACATCTTGGACTTCTTTATCTTGGCTTTCTTATTATTCTTATTATCTAATCTATCATATATGGTCCATCTGCAAAGGATATACATTGGTTGGGG